>NC_089223.1:114050900-114351525 GCF_963924675.1 Phocoena phocoena
TTCAGTAATTTTGGAATGTTCTCAGTCATTATATCTTAAAGTATTTTGCCTTCCTCTTTCACATTCTTTTCTTCTGTTACTCCAATTGACATAAGATAGATCTGTTTATATTTGTCATTCATTTTGTCAAATGGCTCCTCAGTGACTTCAGTATCTTAAATGGTTGACTGAATAGAGACTTGGAATTTCAGATGATGCGAAAGACAATTACCATATAAACTCTTCATTCTTTCAAACACAATTCAAATTTCTTTTAAACTATTTCTAAAAGTGAAGCTGCTAGGCATTTTGCTCAATTAAAACAAGAAATAAACCATCGCTTAAGAAAATGTAGCAACTATTCTGCAATCCTTTGATTAAATAAAATGCTGAAGTTTATCACTAACTCAGAACTAAAATAATGCAAAAATGATAATCAAAGAAGTCTATGTTGTAGGGTTTTTTTCCATTGATGATAGTTTAATTTTCTTATGCAATTTAATTGCAATGCCTTTCCTTTCCCACAGTCACTACAGTATGAAGCAACTGGCAACTGATAAGTTGAAAAGAATAAAAAAAGGACAATGATAAAACCATCTATAATATTTACATTTAGTTTGCCTTTGAAAGTTTAGTAGTCAGACACAAGGTGCTTATCTTATTCCACTGTATGACTTACTTGTCTGTTGAATACTTTGTATTCATCTCTATGCTACAATTACCTTAACCTCACTTCACAGCTGTCATGTCATTCTGGTACTTATCTGTATTTCTACACTCTGAGAAAAGTCTTATCACTTATCTCTTCAGATATTCCATTCAAGTCTATATCTTAACCTTTCATTATATTTCATGTACCATAAAACTTTCTACTTTTATAACAGACCAACATTAAGGCATCACTTTTTTTTTAATGCTACAATTTCCATGTATATACTTGTTTTTTAAAAATGATTGATAGCTTTATGAACTGACATTTCTTGTAAGTCTACTGCTGTCAACTTATACAACCCTTTTTTAAGTGAGGTATTTAATGTATTAGAGAAATAGCAATACAGGTAATAATAAACAATAAAAATCTATTTTGTTAAGGTCTACTCATCTCAGAATCATAAATAATATAGTATCAATTAAAATATTTTCAAATATTTTATCTCTCTGAAGAATCGCAGAACTTACTTTATTTTATATTCCAGTATATCTCCCTGAGGCAAAAGACCACTATTTCACATGGAACCCAATCATTAAGAACAGAAGAAATAACATATTTAACTTATAATAGTTACATGGTCCTACATGAATAGTGTTGCAGATACATTGGCCAGTGAAAATTTTCATGTCTACAGTCAAAAACATATAGGTTGTTAATTATAATAGAAGAATTGCATTAATTCATAAAAGACTTTACAAATAGGATACATAAATGGCAAAATGAAGGAGAGAGAATAAGTGTGTGCATGCGTGTGTGGCAGAGGTGAAGTGGATAAAGTGAAAGGGGGATTTAATGACCACCTAGAATGAGTACTAGAGTCTTAGAGCTAATCCATCATTTCAGAGAACAAAATAAAACAAAAAAATACAAACCAATAAGCAAGCAACTATTGATTCTGTCAATGCTATCATCATAAAAAAATGATAATTTATCAGTTTTAAAATCTAGATATTATGCCTATTAAAGCCAGGTATTCCTGAGACCATATTTTACAACCAGCAAAATGTCTTCTTTTTACGTTTATCACTGATATATGGGAGCTTTCACTTATAAATGTCTGGGTTATCTGATGGGAAATTGAACCAGCATCTTAAATTTTCACTACCTGATGTTATGGCTCAGTGTCACTCTAAATCAATGGTGTTGTTGATGGCTACAAAATAAAACTATCAATCCAACACCATAGTTTGTGACCTCACTTGCTCTCTTTTCTTATTGGAAATTTTTCACCCAAATTAAGTAAAATAAACTTTTTATATTGGAGTGAGTGCTTGCCCTGTGATTCTTGATATAAAGAATATAATATAAAACAAAATATAATATTATTCCTATAATACAAAGGTTGACTGAAATATATTTTCAGGGCTTCCCTAGTGGCGCAGTGGTTGAGAATCTGCCTGCTAATGCAGGGAACACAGGTTCGAGCCCTGGTTTGGGAACACAGGTTGGAGCCCTGGTCTGGGAGGATCCCACATGCCGCGGAACAACTAGGCCCGTGAGCCACAACTACTGAGCCTGCGCGTCTGGAGCCTGTGCTCCATAACAAGAGAGGCCGCGATAGTGAGAGGCCCGCGCACCACGATGAAGAGTGGCCCCCGCTTGCCACAACTAGAGAAAGCCCTCGCACAGAAACGAAGACCCAACACAGCAAAAATAAATAAACTCCTACCCCCAACATCTTCTTAAAAAAAAAAGAAATATATTTTCAAAACCATAATTAAGTTTGTTACCTATATTAGTTTTGTGAAGTTATTGAGCACTTCATGAATAATTCAGTTAATGGAATTTCCTACATCTAACTTGTGTTCTGTCTTTTTAAAAACTATTCTTAAATGTATAAAGACTAGAAAGAACTTTTCTACCCTAGAAAAAAGAACCAAAACTTTCTTGCTCCCTCAGTATTATTCCATCTGTCTTTTTACTAGCAAACTTCTTTTAAAAATAAGCTATATTTACTCCTTTCCTTCTAATAATTTAGCTCAAATTAGCACTATCAGAAATTCAACACAATTGCTATTAGTAAAATCTAGCTGCAGAATAATCTTTTTCTCATACTTCATTTTCTTTGATAACATTTAAAAACTTCTTTCCCTATCTTTGTATGGTATTGAATAGGGTAGTTCTCTTTTATTACTCTTGCTTTTGTCTATTGCAGAGGCTTTCCTTAATTTTCAATGTAGAATAATCCCCAAGCTTCATACTCACTACTTTCACTCCTATAAAATTTAAATACTTTTAAAAATAAAATTATTTAAATGATCACCACATTACATCTGTCCATTAAATACACATCCAGTCCAGAGCTCTTTCCTGAGTCACAGTCCGCTTGCCAGTCACCGAAGGAACCTCTCAAGTCAAATGCCTTTCATCACCTCAAGTTTAATATAACTAAAATTTAATTTATCTCCATTTCAAAATCATACTCCTTCCAGTTTCCTGATTTCCTCTAATGCTACAGTAATTTCTAATGCTTTACCCAAGGCTAAAAGAATCAAGGTCATGCTCCAGTCTCTCAACATCTGCCTACTCTGTCTTAACAGTTTTCCTCTCATGATCCATTTTTTAAATCTTTTCATTACCTTTAACTACTTCAGAGTCTTATCAACCCAAAACTAGATCGTTGTCAATGTTAGCCCATTCAAAAACATTCAGTAGCTACCATTCAAAAACATTCAGTAGCTACATATTATCTACCAAAGCTTACAAATGTTATTGTGTGGCAGGCAAAATCCTCTAAAATGTGTCTCCCACATTATTTTCCCAGCCTATCTCCCAGAGTTTTCCTTATGCAACCCAAGTCCAAATAATTAAATGACGTTCAAATGAGGAAATTTTTCTATGTACATTATCTGTATTCCATCATCCTTGGGAAATGACATTCTGCTTATCCTTCATTTTCACATATTCAAGTTGAATCTATAATTAAAGGCCTAGGACAAATATTGTTTCCTCCTCTATGCCTAAGTGATGCCACTCTTACCTCCTTAACCCACCAGCTTGAACTAATAGTATTATCTTGTGGACTATGCTTAAAGGCCATCTGCCTTGAATATGTTATGTAGACCGCTTAATGACATTCTGCCATCAGTATATTACTGATGCATTATATTTCCAGTTGGACTTAAGAATAGCCCATAATATTTGTATCTGCTCACAACTTACCACACTTAGTGTGGGGTTTCAAATATTTATTGAATGAATAACTCAATTAACTGAAATTCCTTGTGTTAATTTTATGTGTCAACTTCACTGGGCCACAGAGTACCCAGATATTTGTTCAGACATTATCCCAGGTGTGCCTGTGAGGGTGTTTGTTTCTGGATGAGATTAATTTTTGTATTGGTAGACAGAGTAAAGTAGATTGCCTTCCCTAATATGGGTTGACCTTACTTAATCAGTTGAAGACTTGAATAGGAAAAAAAGCTGAGTAAGAGGGAATTCCTCCTGCCTGACTATTTGATCTGGGGTATCAGTCTTTTCTTGCCTCTAGACTAAAAGGAAAAGGCAGCACTTTCTGGATCTTGAGGCTGCTGGCTTTCAGACTGGATCTTACCATCAGCCCTCTGGGGTCTTCAGATAATGACATTTTTCAGCTTCCATAATCATGTGCCCCAATTCCTTATAATAAATCAATCTCCCTATCTCTATCTCTCTGTCTTATTGATCTGTTTCTTTGGAGAACTCTGACTAATACATTCATATATTACTTCTTTCCAGTTTTATTGAGATAAAATTGACATATAACACTGTGTTAGGTTAAGGTGTACAGCATAATTATTTGATATATGTATATATTGCAGTGATTGCCACGATATGTTTAGTTAATAGCATCATCTCACATCGTTACAATTTTTCTTTCTTGTGGCAAGAACCTTTAGGATCTACTCTCTTAGCAACTTTCAAATATACAATACAGTACTGCTAACTGTCAGAATCATACTTCAGAGCAATTTTGGAAAAAACTGAGAGATCTTAAAATTAGGAAGTAGTTTTTCTTTATCAGAAACTAGCTATTTATTGTGCTTTTGAAAAAATTTTATTGCTCAGTTACTTGATGCTTCACTGTAAAATGGTTTCAATTACAATTAAGTCACTCAAACAGAAAAAGCACTTAAAAGTTGTCAAATATTAATAATTGTTATTAAGGGAGAACATACTATTTAATAAAGCAAATTGGCTTTTTAAAACTTCAGCATGTTATTATCAAAAAAGGAAGGATATAATACGAAGTATTTTCTTTTGCTTAATGTCACTTTTGAATTCTATGAAATTCAATTACACTTCATGGCCACTTTTATTCAACATGTATATTTTTCTTCTTTGTTTTATCCACCAAGCACATCATCCAAATAAAGAGTCACATAATAGATATTCTTTCTTTACGGAACATTGTTACGTACAATACTCTTTTCTCCAGAGCACTCCTTCCTTAGCCAATGGAGTATCATCTTACTCCATTCTGTGAATCCTTACACATAAGGTTCGTTTGGGCAACAACGGGTATGGGTGTGGATTTGATTTTCCCTTGCCACCTAATTCACTCCCTTGAAAGGAAGCCATTTTATTTTCTAAAGGAATGTGTAGTAAAACATTCAGATGACAAGAGGTGAATCCAGTGTAAAAATGTGCTAGCTGTATCAGAAAATGTCTTGATTACTGAGGAAAAAGAAAGCAACAGTCTATAAAGGTCTTATCTAAAACAGTGCTTCTCAAACTTTTTGGACTAGAGATCCCAGAAGCAAAGCAAAGGCCCCCGGTGCCCAACTTCACTGCCCATTCCTAATTTTTTAGGAAGAGAGGAGAGGAGAGTATCATATATCTGGTTGGTTATAGTAATTAGAGACCTTTTTTCCACAAAAAAATTGGAGAAGAAAAACTTAATATATACCTACTATATTAATAAGGGTATGATATTGTGGGTCCATAATAGGGGATTGGATATATGTGTTTGAAAAACGATTACATATTTTTCTCAAGATCTAGTTATTTTTATAAGTTAAAATGCTGTTGGAGCATGCATATGCCTGTCACTAAACACTACTGTACTCAAAATACTTAAAATGGATAACTATAAAGGAAATTAAGCTAATAATAATTTACTTTCAACAATAGAAAAATGATAGCCGTGGGAGCAATGACTAACCCCACTCCCCATGTACTTATTTACAAGTATCTTTAATACAAATTGCAATAGTTGCATATGCAGCAGAAATTCTGCCATATTAACTAGTATGATGTGTAGCGGATTTCTTCATAGAAAACAGAGTTAAAATCCTCAGTACGATACGGAAATATGTTAATTTAAATTTTCTATATGAAACCTCTTTTTCAGTATAAATAATATGGGGACTGACTGATGAATTTTTGTTTGTTTGTTTGTTTGTTTGTTTGTTTTTTGCGGTACAGGGGCCTCTCACTGTTGTGGCCTCTCCCGTTGCGGAGCACAGGCTCCGGACGCGCAGGCTCAGCGGCCATGGCTCACGGGTCCAGCCGCTCCGCAGCATGTGGGATCTTCCTGGACCAGGGCACGAACCGGTGTCCCCTGCATCGGCAGGCGGACTCTCAACCACTGCGTCACCAGGGAAGCCCTGACTGGTGATTTTTTAACTACATATATTTAAATTCTTCTTTGCAAGCAATCTCAGCTTCACTATTTTGACTTTAAATTATTTTTTCACAAATAATTTTGAAAAGATAAGAATGAAAGAACTCAATCAAAGTTACTAAAGTGTGTCTCCATATTATTCTCTTCCAATAAGTGATTTGTCAATGATTGCAAGATGGACTACAAATCTTCTATTATCAATTAGTACCCTGAGCAGAGCTTTACATAAACACCAGGAACAAAAATTAAGTGGTGTATGTGGCAGATGTGCATTATTTTATTTTTTTAAGATTGCAAAATTTAGAATATTTATAAAATAAATCATGGAGCTAAGATAATAAAGTACTTATAAATTATTATTAGGCTTACTGTTCATGCTCAGTAAAATATATCAATCAATACAATAAAAAATAAGGTACCAGAAGGTGAAGCTCTCCCTTCAAAACCATTTCCTCTTTTCTTTCTTTTTTTTTTGTCTAAATATTCATTTAACCAAATTCTTGTTCTCACTGACCATTTCTCCTGGATCCTGCATTATCAGCAATGTGGTTGTCAAATAACTTGAGCTAAAGAAAGATTCCTCACCCATATAATACCCAGCTTTCATTTAACTATTTAAAGAAAAGATTTCCAGACATTTTGTGCCAAATATATAACTGTGGATAAATTACTAATTTTGTCCAATGGGCTTCTTATGTTTCCCCTCAAAACAAAATATACTAGTATGGAAAACATTTTTTTTTAAACTTCCATAAAAGTATAAATTTCTTTCAATTAGGATTATACATAATATATAGACTTTTATAGACTATATTACTTGGGAAAAGGAGTTAGAGTAATGACCTATGATCTAATCTTTCCCTTTATTAAAGACATCCCCAGAAAAAAAAAGGAAAGCAGGAAACCCAGTCTAATCTTATTGTCATCTGAATCTTTGGGTTAAAAAAAAATATGATTAGATTTGCTAGAAGGAAGAGATCTGATTTCTGAAATGCCGTGAGAATTAAGATTATTTATATAATAAATAGAACTGTGCACCTATAAGGCCTGGTCTCAGGAAGAATATTACATAAGTTATGAAACCCTCATGTTATAAAATGAACACATTTTATAATTTAAGTTTTCCCCACTGTTTTAAGGACCCCCAAAACCTCCCTCTGGTACCTCATTCTCTTGAGCCAGAGTGGCAGATCCAACATGAGAAGAGGGGACCTAGAGAACAGCCTTGATACCCTAGAACATTTTCTGCTTCCTCTGAGCTTCCGTGTTAGTCTGATTTGACAATCTGATCCTGTTTGTCAATTCAGTACCTTCCCTGGAGAATAAATGTCTTTGATGAGGCAAAGATAGGTTACTTCCTGATATTACTTACCCTGTGAACATGAAGAAACAAAGTGTACACTTAAAAACAAACTTAAAATTTAGAGACATTTTTGAGAGTTCTCAACAGATTTAACCTTCGGGGATAATTTAAATTTATTAGTAAGTTTCCATCTCTGTTATTTGTTCTTCATAAAGGCCGTAATCAAAGGAGAAGTATTCCATAAAAATCCTATTGGCTTGCTATCACATGAATAGCATGCATTACATTTCTAGAGTTCATACATCCCGTGGTATATATTTATCACCATAGATGAACAGAGTTTAGTGTACAGAGACATAATTTAAAGTGATGCCTGAAGTATTTACTTTAAAGCTTACCAGTCCTGGATATAGTTCTAAAAACATGTTTACCCAAGGTATATACTTATACAATATGACTTTGTTGATGAGAATTTCTGTAAATTCTATAAACATTTCTTATAGACTGGACCAGCTTCTCAAATAATATCTGTTCCTTTTTATTAAAGTGTCACTTAGGTTAGTGAAATAATACTCATATTTCCATTGAACTGGTTTTATAGTCTTAAAAATTAATATCTATGATTTTCTACTTATGTCATTGAATGTTATACAGAGTACTTTTCCTTCCAAAATTCCTTGCTCTAGGTCTAGAATAATAAAGCTTTATTTACCTTTTAACTCTTTTTGGGATAGCCAATTTTCCATTTGATTACCTATACATAAACCTGAAGTTAATTTCCTATAAAAAACATCTTGTATCATTGACTTTATTGAAGTTTATTGTGTTTATTGAAACACCTTGGTTTGAGTCAGTTTAGGGCTCTCAAAGAAAGAGGTGTTATAAGAAGGAATCATAATCATTACACTCTATATTAGAAAATATGATGGAGGTTAACTTCTCAGTGAAATACATTTGAACTATAGTTTCTGCATATTTGTTCTCCAAATCACTCATGTACATACACAAACTCACACACACATATACACACTTGTATATATGTATACATGAACACTCAGACACACGTTTTCTTATAGTTTCATTATTGAAGGAAAGAAAATATTTTATACACACAGACACACACACACACACACACACACACGCAGAATTTGGTTTTCACTGACTCTCACACACCTCTCTGGTTTACACTCCGGCTACTCTAGGCCGGCCACGTTAAAGTCCAGATAGAAGAGATTTATAATTCCTTATTCATCATGCATTTTTTTTTTGGCCTTGACTCAGATTATCATCACAAATACCTCTGTGCTGCTAGAGAGAAGCGCAGGCACAGCATTGTGGAGGGTACTGTAAGGCACAGAAGTTTATAGAAAAAGGAGTCATTGAAGTGTTTTATGTAGGAGTTTATATAGGACTTGATTGACCCATGTTTCAGATAGATTCTTCTTGTAATTTTGTGGAAGATGAACTTAAAAAGAATGAAAGTAGAATCAGCAAAAGAGTTGGGAATCATTTTGTTATAATTTTACAAAAGAGAAGACAGTAACCATTATCATTATCATTATTAATAATAGTAGAAACAATAATAGGAGCTCATGTACCCAGAGAGTTGGAGTGCACAGTTTGTGGCATAACCCAAACTTGACTTTATTTTGTCTTCCACTATCCTGTTGAATTCATCCAGTAAGGTGTTGTGTTACACTGCACTACAGAGAAAACTTGAGCAGGCTTCTGACTTTTCTGCTCAGTCTTAAATAGTAATCAGTCCTGCTTCCTCACACGTTCATTCACTTAGAAATTAAAAGTAGGCAGACAAAATTGTTAATCACATTAAACACAAATCAATCGTTATTTCAGATAAGACTTCTCCCTTCTCTCCCTTCCACAATCCAGCCTGCCTTTGAAAAGAAGGTATAATCAGCCTCTGCTTTCGCCACTCCCACACTTTCCTGAAGTTTAGCTGCTCTTTAACTCCCAGCTTGGCTCAAAGGAAGGATAGTAGGGAAAAGAGGTAACCTGGCTGACCCTTTCTCTGTTGGGGTGTTTTCACAAGTCCTTTGAATGTTCACAGTACTGTGAATCCTATGAATTCTCAGATTGCATTTCTGCAGGCTGTGTAGGTATGGTATTTAATTTCTCTGTTGACCACTCCTTTTCACTGAGCTTCACAGGTAGGCAGCTCCATACATATGCTGTAGTCTACTTATGTCCCCACAAGTTCCTCTTGGACAGGACTTAATATCAACTGACTCGCCTTTCTGCCCCCGAGTCTTACATTTGCTCCTTTTGAAACACACAGCTGTGATGGAAAATGAAACCCTGTTCTCACTCCAAACTTCTCCACCAAAGAAGTTTGTCAGGCCATGTATTGACTTCTAGATTTCTGGGTGAGAGCAATATGCCTCAAAACTGTAGGTAAAACATATTAAGCTTTCAGAGTTGTCTCCTTAAAGTGCAATCTCTGTATGTTTGATATGGAAAAGAGAGTAACCTACATCCTACCTTCACCTGGGGAGAAGAATGAGTCTTCACCAGATCTTTTTGAAGAATTTTTCTCAAACTGATCTCTTGATCTTTTTTACAGTCTCATAGTAAGTGAAGTTTCAAGTATCGTGGATACAGTTTTTGACTATTTTCTTCATAAACCCTTCATATCCTGATCTGATTTTGTGATTTCATGTCTATTATATCTTGTTGGAAACTTAAATTTTAGCATCATGTTAAAGCACTATTTTTGAGCATTTAACATTTTTGGCAGGCACTGTTATAAGAGCTTCACATATATCAGCCCACTGACACCTCATAATAACCCTGAGTGGAATAAATCATCATCTCAGTGATTCCTATGAATGTACTCATAGTAGAGAAAGATAGGAGGGCATAAATTCCAGGAGATATTTAGGGGATATAATCAGCAGTAAGTCTTGATTAGAGGTTAGAGGTGACAGAGAGGATCAGTTATGGCTCTCTGGATTCTTAGCAGGAACATCTGGTTGGATGAACTTACTATCAAAGAATAACGAGTTTAAAAAGTGTAGGATGAAAATCCTTTATGAAGGGTAGAGTTTTTGGCTATACTTTGGACAGGAACTGCCAAGGGTTGGTGCTTAACAGGTGGTTCAGTATTAAAATCTGAATCTCAGGAAAGAGATGTGGGTACAAGTACGGATTTGAAATACATTAGTATGTGTACACGTGTGCTGAAACTCTATTGATCAAACTTGCAAATCTGAAGGTGCAGAATAAAAGTAACAATGGACTGAGCTGGAACCACTGGGAGCAACAACATTCCAAGAGAAGATATTAGAACCAGACCAAAAAAGAGTCAAAGAAGCGATAGGAAGCTACAAGGAACACAAGAAGACTATCAAGACTATCAAGGAACACAAGAAGTCTGAATTTGTGAAGGTAGTGAGTTCCAGGAGAGTAACACTATATGTAGTGTCAATGTCACTAAAATAAGAATTGAAAAAGACTAACTAGAAATAAAAAGTAGGAGGTACTTAGAACACTCAGCAAGAAAAGCTGTATTATGGACATGTGGTAAATCCAGAGTACATTAGGTGAGAATTGAATATAGTGTTTATTAGTCAAGATGCTTGCAGAAAGCACACCTCGTTAAAATTAAGGTGACTAGAGGAGAATTTTATAAAGGAGTGATTTATAAAAATGAGGATTGGGAGTAGAAAAAACACAAAGGATAATATAATGTCTTAGAACCTAAACACAAGACTCCGTTATCGCTTCCAAACCTATGTGTCATGAGATCATGAGGGCTAAGAGGAAAAGAATTCTATGTAGAGGGGCCATCCGAGAGAGGTAAGAGTTTCAGTCAAGACACTCAGCCAGAGTGCTGCAACCCTACAGGTAAATGGATATTTTTATCTCACTTTCCTTCTGCCAAGCTTCTATGTGTGTTTCATATTGGCAAAACTCAACTGGAAGCTGTAGAAATGGCAGTTCATTGATGTAACCATATAGGTCAGCCCAGATCTGGAGAGGCACATGTTAAGATATCCAGCACAAATGTGGTAAAAGTAAGTGCTAAAATTGAGAGTAGGCTACTGTTTAAAAACGTGTCAGTGAGAAGGAAAAGAAAAAAAAAAATCAGCTGCAACCAGAAAGGCATGAGAGTTCAAAGAAACATTTTTAGGATAAGTGAGCATTGAGCATGTTAATAGGCTGTAACAAAGAATGCCTTCGAAGAGAGGTTGAAAATATAGGGAACAGAGTTATTCATTCATAAATCAAGATTCCAGGGGAGAATGAGATGGGATCAAGGACACAGATTAAGGAATTGGTATTAAACAGGAAGAGGGGCACTTCTTCATCTGATTATTTCAGAAAAAAAGAAAGAAGGATACATGCGTATGGAGATATGCTTCATGTATGAGAAATATTATATTAGGGTGGCCTTTATTTTCTTTATAAATTTGAGGATAAAACTACTAAGGGGGAAGGCTGTTGAGTAGGGGGCACTGTGGAGCGTGTTTTCTATGATCTTTGAGAAGAACGAGTAAGTGGAATGACAAGCAAATACCTAAAGGCTCAACTGGGGGGTCAGGTACCTTCTACCACTTTCTCAGTGTTGTGATTTTTCTCAGAAGAACTTATTTACTCATTAATGAGTAGATAAACTCACAAAAAGAAAACTCAAAACAAATTATTTACTCATAAAACTTGTTATTCATAATGGTAGAGAACACAGATTTTAACACTGACTCAATTCAGGGTTTCGTTATATATGCATGACAGAAGAAACATAGGGATCATGGGCTAAAAATTCCTACAAGACAAACAAAACAGACGTACTAGGTGAGGGTATGGTAAAGCTAAATGGAAAAAAGGTTTTGGTCAGAGAGTTGGCCTCAGAATCTGTCCCTGAGATTGAAAAGTTTCAGATGATGGCTTTAAGAGGAGGTAGCAGGAGAGTGGACATTGAAGGAATTAAAATTGGTGTGGACAGAGAACTGAGATCTTAAGGTAGTGGTTCTTGAACACATTTAAGCATAAGAATGACTAAAGGAATTAAAAGTGCTAATATTTTAAAACCATCTATGAAGATACTGTCTCAATAAGCCCAGATTGGGTCTGGCAATCTCTTTCTTACCTCCTTAGGTAACTTATTGGATTGGTCTTAGTACTATTCTCTGTGACAACATAGGCTTAGGGGCAGGCCCCACCTGGAAGTTGACTTCTAGGTTGAAATCTAGGCTGAAAGAGGGAATTGGGATGGAGAGGAAGACTATGAGAACCTAAAGTTTTCAGTCTATGATTAGGAGGTTGTTAGATGACAGTGGAACAGGTTGAGGTCTGTGTGGCCAATTGGTCTGATGCTCCAACCAGGAAATACAAACAATCCAAATGTTCATCAGGATTGAGGAGTGATTTTTGAAGCAGCAGTAAAGCATCAGGAGAATGCCATACTTTTCTGCTAGGGCAGTATATTTTTAGTTACAGAAAGGGCCACAGAGAAAGGAATGTCCCTAAGAGTTCCAGTTTTCATTAAAGGCAAGATAAGATAAAAGCCTTCTGTGGAAAGGTTGAGAAGGTAGGAAAGATAATTCACAATCCAAAGAGCATTGCAGAGAACATGGGGGGAAGTTTGTAGTTAGGAGTGGGGCATAATGTTTTGATAAACTCAGAATAAGTTTGAATGCATTTCAAATGCATTTGAATGCATAATATGAATGCATTATGTACTTTTTATTCCGTTAATGCTGAGCATCTAATAAACTTTTAATGGAATTAGTAGACGACTGTCTTACTTAGAAGGAAGACATAACAAGAGAAACTCTAGCTTGAATTTAATTCTGCCCTCCACAAAAATGCTTATTTTTAATGTCATCTTGACAGAAACTTTAAGTCACAGTAACCACGTCATCCTGCATTGTTTAATAGAGAAAAAAGGGAATCCTAACAGAGGAGTCAGGCTTTTGAGAAAAAAAACAATAGAATAGAAACATTTTATTGTTATCTCATGGTCAGAGACATTAAAAAGCGACTCAAAGGAGATGAATAGAGGATGCTAAAAATATAATTCTGATTCTACATTTGCGAATAATTGCAATGAAAATTTTAAAGCAAGGTAAGGAAAATAAATTCAGTTGGGTGGAGAGGTTTCCAAAGATAGCAAAAGTCAGAAGATGTGTTTAAGATAAAGTGAAGAGTATGTTACTAGGGAAGACTACAAAACTGTGTCATGTTCTTTTAGGACAGTACTATAAATAAGGCAAGTGCTGGATCTCACACATTAATGGAGAAAGGATAGATAAGATAGATAATTCAGAAAAGGGTTTCAAGGATGTTTAGAAATCTTGATACCATACTCTGTAAGGAATGATTAAGCAACTGTAGCCAATATAACTAGCATTTCCCCTGCAATGTCATCATTCCCTCTCTGTTGGGTCTTGTTTCTCTATCCCCCCCAATGACATCTCAGGTATAACTCATAACTTTCTTGTTCACTTTTCAGTGTTAGTTTAATTTTCAAGGATGAAAAGAAATCCAGTCCCATTAAATAAAAAGTGTGATCCCCTATCTGGTTTAATATGTCTTTTGTTCTCCCCAGCTCAGATTTAAAATGGCAGTGACGGAAGTGGGACATGGTCTGCTCCTTTGTTATTCCTTTATCTGGTTCTTTAATACCTCCTTAAATCAGAGAGTCCATACCGCTAAGGGACTTGCAAGTTTGTGGTAAAAACAAGATTGTGTCTAACTTAAACAATAGGAGTATGCAAAATAGAATAAAATAAATTTCACTAGGTAGTATTTCATATGATACAGAAAAACGGAAAACAAAGGCTATGAATTGTGAAGAGATAAAGGTCGTAGGTGAAGTAATGAGTAAAGTCCACATGGTCATAGGATTGGTGCTGGTTCTTCAAAGTAAGATAATACAGGGAAAGAGCGGCAGGATTTGTATGGACAAAGGACATAGAAACTATAGAAGAGGTAAGCAAAAGGCATGAGTGACAGGTTCGAAGGCTGATGAGTAACTAATTGTGGAAATATAATTTGTAGTCCCATTAAATTCAGAGATTAAAATATATACCATGTTATTTAAGACACAATGGCATGGTTTTGTTTTTAATGGAACTACCAGTTAAGGAGTAAGAACATCCGCCATATGGGTAGGTACATTGTGGATGTTTAAACACACTGAATATATCGGTCACATGTGGGTATAAAAGTACCATGTTTATTCCTGACTCCTGCTCAGGGCCTCCTTTGTCAGCTGCAGAACAAGGATGTAGCAAAAACTCTAATTCGTTCTATGAAAGTCAATTATTTAATTCTACTTACAATGGAAAATATCATTACCAGTAAGGATACAGAAAGATAATAAGAGCATTACTTGGATTTATCTTATGCCCCTGTATGCTAGCCAAGATAATTGGGACTCTAAGCTTCTGAGTAGTTATCTTTGGAAGTAAAGATTCAAATAAATGATTACACTGCTTTCTTTGATTGTTTATTAGAACATAGCAGTTTTAACAGGCAGTGGGGGAACAGAGAATTAATAAAAATGTAAATGTTAACAATGTTTCTTATTTCAAAAACCTTACTTCTCAAAGGAGAAAAATGTTTTCATCTGGTTAGAAAATTTTCTCAAAGTTGACTGCTATGTAATATTTCTTAACAGAGCTCTGTCTTTAACAAATATTTGCAACACAAGTTTAAAAGAAACTATGATCTTTCCATTTACCTTCTTCTTGTTTTCATATAAAACATTTCTGTTCACAATAGTTTACAGCTATAAACTATTAGTTTTTTAATATAGATTTAATATAAACTGCATATTTCTATCATTTTAAAAATAGTAATTATGTGTGTGAATATGTGGTATAAATAGTCTAAATTTTCTAACAAGAAAAACTAATAATAGTAAATTTATATAATTTATAAAGTGATTTAAGATAAATCATTTCATCTAGTCATTTTACCAGAAGGATGAAAATAAAAATCCTTATGTATTCTCCCTTTAAAAGTGGAGAATATGCAACAAGAGATTAATAAAAATTGCCAGGGTTATATAACAGGCAGATGTCAAAACCCAAATTCTTCCCCAGGACTTTTACTGCAAGTTTGTACATCTTTGCTATATATAGAAAATCAACTTAAAGGTATACTTTAATGATACATGACTAATCTACCTCTTAAGCATCTGATGTCTAAGGATGGTCTTATACTATAAAGACATCAAAGCAAAATCATTATTCAGTATAACAAAATTTTTCAAATATTATTTTGATATTAAATAAGGAACACAATTATATAATATCTTTCATATTTATTTTCATACTTATAATATTTTTATCAGCAACTAGAAAAGGCAAAGTATGAAACAAAAGTTAGTTAAAATATAAGAATAAAACTTAAAAAATATATAAGATCATGTTCCAAAATGTTCATTGCAGCTCTATTTACAATAGCCCGGAGATGGAAACAACCTAAGTGTCCATCATCGGATAAATGGATAAAGAAGATGTGGCACATATATACAATGCAATATTACTGAGCCATAAAAAGAAATGAAATTGAGCTATTTGTAATGAGGTGGGTAGACCTAGAGTCTGTCATACAGAGTGAAGTAAGTCAGAAAGAGAAAGACAAATACCATATGCTAACACATATATATGGAGTTTAAGAAAAAAAAAATGTCATGAAGAACCTAGGGGTAAGACAGGAATAAAGAGACCTACTAGAGAATGGACTTGAGGGAGGGGGAAGGGTAAGCTGTGACAAAGCGAGAGAGTGGCATGGACATATATACACTACCAAATGTAAAACAGATAGCTAGTGGGAAGCAGCCGCATAGCACAGGGAGATCAGCTCGGTGCTTTGTGACCACCTAGAGGGGTGGGATAGGGAGGGTGGGAGGGAGGGAGACGCAAGAGGGAAGAGATATGGGAACATATGTATATGTATAACTGATTCACTTTGTTATAAAGCAGAAACTAACACACCATTGTAAAGCAATTATACTCCAATAAAGATGTAAATATATATATATCAGAGGAAGCAACTTTTTATTTGTTATCTCACTTGGTAAATTATGTTGTATTTTAAGAGAGAGACAAAGGTGGGGGGAAGACAGAGAAAGAATGTGTATGCTATAAGAGCTTTCATGAAAAGAGAAATAGAATGATTTAATTTAAGATCAATAAGGTTGTGATCTCCTTTGTAAGGATGGTGGCCATTAATGAGCCTTCCAGAAAGGAAAGAAGATGTAGAGGCAAGAGTAATCTGTAACACAGTGAACACTGCTAGAGACTAGTGACCCATGGAAATGGAGTCAAAGCAAGACAAGTAAAGGTAAGTAAGCAAAATGTACCACCAAGGAGCAGAAGGAGATATGGGTGAATTTTAAATTTTGAATTGAGCATATAATTGCTCATTTGTGGATCAAGAGTTGAGTCTGTAAATCCATAGCAAAATGAGAAAGATATAATTTTATATTTTAAAGCAGAGGTCCCCAACCCCCAGGATCTAATGCCTGATGATCTGAGGTGGAGCTGAAGTAATAACAATAGACATAAAGTGCACAATAAATATAATGGGCTTGAATCATCCCGAAACTACCCCCACCTCCCCGGTCCTTGAAAACATTGTCTTCCACGAAAACTGTCCCTGGTGCCAAAAAGGAAAAAAGGTTGGGGATTGCTGTTTTAAAGTATCTATCTACACATTATGCAAATCCTCAGTAACAGAATTTTTGGTTGTTCCTACTATTGTTGTGTGTGTGTGTGTGTATATATATATATAAAATATATAGATATATATGATATATATATGTATATATACATTTATGTATATATGATGTGTATGCTTTTCTTTCCAGAATGTTCTCTGTGATCAGGGATTTTTAAAATGTCTCAAGGGCATAAATTTAGTTTCTGGAACATCACATGTGTTCAACAAATATTTTTGAACTAAGGGATAAATAATTGATTTGGATAACTTCCAATAAATATGTAATGCTGAAGGCTAAAGCTAGGATCCTAGTAATTTTAGTCGGTGTCAGTTCTGAGTCATCAGTATTGATTCAGGTATTCAACAACATAAACCATCAATATTATGCCAGCTTCAGGACCCTACTCTTAAATTAGAAGAAATAAATTTATGAAGAAATATTTGAAGGAAGCAACTAGAGGGTGGGAGAATGACCCCGTGGAATAAATAGGCCATCAAAGATGGGAACTTGAGGGAAGTTCACAGGTGACTTCTTCTGTGTTAAATACGTGTTTTGACTTTGCATCTGAAGCTAAAATCAGAAAGTAAGAATAAAAACAGAAGTCAAAACCTCATCTAGGTAGAATAGATTGTATATTTTGTGCATCTAGAATCAAGCACAGTGCCTTACACATTACACTTGTTCAATTAATATTTGTTTAGTGGGTGAATGGACTCAGGTGGGCTTTTCTTTACCATTTCATAAAAAGAGTGAGAAACTATAAACAGGGATAACTGCAATAAATTTTAGGAAGCCCAATAACCTTTCTAACTTTCCCGTTCTTTTTTTTGCTATCCTGTCTTTTTTGTGTGGTTATTTGCTGGGAAAATCATTACAGTTTGATTTGTCCTTAACTTCAGAGGCAACAAGAAGGGGAAAACTGGGGAAAGGATAAGACAATGGAAAAAGGAACCCTATGCAAGAGAAGAGGTGATGAATGCCATCAAAGAAGCCATAAATTTCTCTATGTTTGGCAAAAAATGAAAGTCAGAGAAGCAAACCTAGGTCTGAAAAAGGGTCCAGTGGCTTAACACCCATTCATTAAATTTAGCATTTAATCAATGAAAAAAACCTGAGACACCCTATCTCTAATATCAATATTCTGTCTTCATATACAGACTTACGCTCCTTTATTTTCAAAGCATTAAAGAACCTGTTGTTAAGCATGTAAGTTTTTAAACATGTGACTTTTCCCCTTTAAAAATTAAGCTATAAGAAATATTCCAGGAATATGGCAGCAGCAGCACATCCCTCTGAATATCCCACAAACATAAAAATATAGGGAAACTAAAAACATGGACTGCATCTAAAACAAAGGTAGGTGAACAGGTATTCTAATGAACCCACAAAATGAGTGTGTGTGATCAAACTACGTACAGGTACAAGATTAATGCAGTTTCAGCATCTGTAGAGGAGGAAGCAAAGGCGAGCAAGAGGGTGTGGGGAACACCTGAGAACAGACATGTCTCCTTTCACAGATGAGTCAAAGGGAAACACTGTACAGTTACAGTAATTATATCTGGACATATGAACCTCAGAACTAATCGACAGAAGCTTCCAACGTGGACAAATTCTATACTGAGGGGGTAAAAAAACCCTGTTAGTAGTAGAATCTAAATTAAGCGAGGAATGAAAGCAGGGCAAATACAGTGACATGAAGTGTGTGTGTATGTGTGTGTGTGCCCACGCACGCACACATATGTGCATAATATAACAGAACCAAAGCTATCCATATTGATTAATCAATAAATATAAATGGCTTAACTCATCTATTAAAAGAAAATGTATTCATATTGCCTAACAATCCTAAATCCAACACTATGCTGTATATCTCTCTATACTACTATGAACTGATCTCCAAGTTCTTTTGTTAAGAAAAAAAATGAATGTAGGGAAGAGTTTGTAGTGTATATTAGTATTTATCTAAGGAAAGAGGGGTGTATAAGTAGTACATATGTCTCTACTTACATTTTAAAAAATAAAAGGATAAATCAAAGCTAGTTTTTGAAAATGGGATGATGGAATAGTGAAAGACAGAACTAAAAGCTTGACTTCTTTGAATATACCTTGTTTGGTGAATTTTTCTTTGGGAGCATGTAACAATTTAACATAATTTTTTAAATTAATTGTTGAAAAGAATTCCATAGATATTAAAAATAAAATAAATGAAGATAAATGTCCATCCAACTAGAGGTATAACTGCACAGTAGGGTACTATCCAATGAAGCTTTTAATCAAAGTAATGTTCTGTACTTTTCTACTGTAATACACCTTAAGAACTAAAAGAACTACAAAAAGTTTGTGTTATCAATAATCACATTGGTATGATTATCCTAAGAATGTTCGGTTCATATCGTGAGATATGACATATAAGTCAATTGTCCTCTTCAAGTATTCTCAGTGTCACTGAACACCTCTCAGCATGGAGAAAGGAGATATACACGTGAGACAGAAATGAAACCTTGTGGTCCAGTTTGAATTGGGATTATGAGTATGACACTTAGATAATGTATTTTATATGAAAACAGTGAACATCCTTAGAGCATAGTTCGCGGCCATGAAATATGTCTAACAGGAGCCAGGGCCTTCTGGCAAAATACTTGAATCCAGTTCTAGACCAGAAAGTGAACAAGTTGAAGTTGGAACATCTTGTTATACTACATAGCAAATTGAACTGTTTCCCACAAGTCCAGTTGGAATAATTTGAGCATCAATAATGGATAAGTATCTCTTCAGTGGATTTAAATATATACATGTATATCTTTATACAGCTTATATAGCTCATAAGGATACTGAAAACAAAAAGCAAATAACTGTTCACAGTTGGAGAATGCCAGTTAACCAACAATTTCTTTTGAAAACTAGTGGGTAAAAAAAAGTGAGCATTTATTTCACCTTTCCTTTATGAACTGTACTACAAATAACCAAATAGTGAAGTTTCTCTTTATAGAGGTACTCTAGATAATAAATGAAGAAGGAATTACAATATCACCATTTCACAATTCCTAATAAATTAATGGATCTAGGCATTGATCATTAATGGCTGCTAAAACCAGAGACAGCCAGATATTACATGTCTCCTGATGAAGGAAGACAACCCCCTTTTTGAAGGAGTCTTACTTAAATAGTGAGTCTGAATCTCATCTAGTCTCTAGATCCAACTCTCAATTTACAGAAAATACAGAGTATATTAAACACAACTTTTAGATAAATTATTTAACAATGATTGCTTCTTTTCTTGGATCATTATTATTTACTAATTATAGCTTTTTAAAAACATGCAATTATTTATCAAGTGCCTCAGCCTTCCAGAACTTGCCCAGTTCACTGAAGGAAAATTCAAACAGGTTTAAAAAAAGAAAAAACCTCAATATTAAATATGGGTATGATGCAAATCAGTTCAAGGCGGTTTCTGGTTAGCGCTGTGCTGACAGGCTGGCTAGTGACATTCTCTAAGAAGGATTACCTCTGAATGAAAGTGTATCACTGAAATATGAA
Source organism: Phocoena phocoena (assembly GCF_963924675.1). Lineage (NCBI taxonomy): Eukaryota > Metazoa > Chordata > Mammalia > Artiodactyla > Phocoenidae > Phocoena > Phocoena phocoena. The sequence goes on from NC_089223.1 coordinate 114,071,731, forward strand.
TGTAAAGGAAAAAGATTAAATGTCTTGTTTTGAAGTTAATTTAATCACAGAGCTTTGATATCTATCTCCTTTTCATTCCAAGGATGTTCCTGATCATTATCAGCAGAATTTGGTGTTTTTCATTTATTTTTTCTGACAAATCACATTATATACTTGTGAGATGTCTGAGTCCCTGCCTATAGATAGGTTTGAATTTTCTCAATACACACTCAGTGAAGACTCTACCCCTCAGATATTTGTGGAATTCACTTCAGAAATTTAAAAAAAACCCCAAAAAACAGGTGGCAGTTTTTTCCTTATGAAGTAATGGCTTCTTGTGAAAGGTTTAGTTATTCAGTCATTTATTCATTGTCGTCAAATATTAAGTGCCTATTATATGCCAACTTCTAAGGGTGGTGCTAGAGATATAATGATTTACTTATTAAATTTATTTAACAAATAGTTTATAGTACTCATTATATGTTGGACATCTTTACAACTGGCATATCTGTGATATAAACATCGAGAGGTTGGCTCCAGACTCTGCGTCAGAGGTTCCCAAACTTTTTCCATTGATAGCATTTTTACTATCACAGTAATTTATTTCATGGTATTCCTAGACCAAAAAAATTTCTTAGAGTTCTATTATTACATATTTGGTTTCCTAAAGTTAATAATAGTAGTATACGTGGTATCTGACAGATGTCCCTGTGTTTTTCTCAAATATTTAAAAGATCTTGTGGCACTCCTGAGAGTTTACTGCATGCCCCAGGTACCTTGGTACAAAGTTTGGGAAATGCAAATTTACTTGTTTAACCACTACACATGCTGCTTACATATGAAAAAACAAAAACAACAACAAAAAAAAGTGCCTACTCTTAGTCTAGACTCTGACCACGAAGCAACCAGAAATATCCTATCAATTTAAAAATGATTTTTAAAAATCAAGGTGAGATATAAACAAAATTATAGCTAAAAATCAAAATAAAATTCCAATAAATGTGTGCTTCAAAGTGTTGGTTCTCAGTCACGGTCTTCTACTGATACACTAGAATGTGTGTAACAGTTGGCAGAAGTAGTATAAAAATGCTTTAGTATTAGCTAAAGTACTCAAGGTTTGAGAGTGATGTACATTTTAAAAATAACATCAAGGCAATTCAAAGTTATCACCATATGTACTTTCACTTCCACATATTTTATTGAATGGAGGAAATAAACTCATATGTATTATATATCCAGCTCATTAGGAATTGTTAATTACTATCTTGATATAAGATAGATCCATGAGTATAGGTAATATACATGAGTTCATCAGGGGGGTCACATCTTTTGCAGAAAAGTAAAGTCAAGAACCACTGTTTAGAGTATCATAAAGACAGCATGATAAAGTGAAGAACATAGGTTTTCAGTATGTGAGTAGAACGCTGGATCAACCAATGAAATTACTGTGAGACTATGGGCAAACTACCCCATGTCTCTTACCACATCAGTTTCCTCATCTGTGGAATGGGCAAATAATATTTAATTTGTATCTTGCTCTGAGTTAAATAAGATACCAAGAATGCTTACTGCTTGACATGCATTATTAATGAAATAAATACTGAATAAATGAAGTAAAGAAGGGATATTATTAAAAAGTTGACTTCATGAAGCATTATATGAATAATATAATCAAAATGCTATTGTATTTCTGAGGGGTAGAAATTGCACCCTGAGGGATCAAAAAAGATTTATAGGAGTGGGTTTTGAGGGTAGCTTAGAGCAGTGACTTTCAAACGTTTTACCATGACCACACACACACACACAAATGCATTTTTATATGGCTTATTAAAACTTTATGTTGGTAAAATTTTAATACATTCAAAATAATAATTTGCTTTCTATATTTGATGCATCTTGTTACAGCCTACTAAATTATTTTTATGTCCCATAGTTTGAAAGAAACTGATTTAAAGTATGGACAGAAACCGAATCTGAGTTTTTATTTCAGAATCAAATAGTACACAGATAGGGACTGATCCTTCTAATAGTACAGTGGGCTAAATATGCTGCAGATACTACCAATCAAATTACAATATTTGGAATGTATTACAATGGCATATATGTTTCACATCGGTGTGCTCACTAGAATTAACAGAAGAAATATTGAAGATTTAGGAGTAATAAACACACACACACATACGCACACACACAACTATAAGCTGAACCATGCTCAGGCAGCAATAGAAGGAAGCCAGTGAGTAGGGAAGTTTATCAGTAAAGGATGCTTTTTCCGTTGGGCAAGTGCCCATGTTGGTGTTCTACAGGGAAACAAAGTAAACCTTGGAGCCATGGCAAGGTGGAGGGGGTCAACCAGAGATTCTCTATTAAATCAGGGTCATTGATGAGAGCCAAAATATTCCAAATCAATTGTAAATACTGATTCAATAGTAGGAAAAAACTCAAATCATCTCTGATGAGAAGCACCCCCAAGTTTAGGCCCTAAACATTTTCATAGATTAAACTCAAAATCAAATGTTCCAAACACGTAAGGAAACAAGCCACTATGAGTAAAAGTCAGCAGGAAGGAAGGAAAACAAAAACAGGTTTAGACCACCAAGAACATCAGATACTGGAGTTATTAGGTGAATAATACAATTATCTGTTTAAGGACAAACAGATAAAATAAGCAAATAAAATGAGATCAAAAAAGTGACCAGGCAATTTCACAAAAATGGCTAATAAATATATGAAAAGATGCACAAACTCATTAGTAATCAGGGAAATTCAAGTTAGATCACAATGGATGCCATTTCACACCCTCTAGGTGAGGCAGAATTGAGGTCTGGAAATGTTAATGTTGGCAAGAATGTGAAGCAATGGGAACGTTTATACTCTGTTAGTGGGAATGCAAATTGGTAGAATCATTTTGTAAAACAATTTGGCATTAATTATAAAGATGAATATAGCATTCTCTACAACTTGGCAATTCTATTCCATAAAAAACCTCTAATGAGGTCTAGTAAGAGAAACCCATGTAAATGAGACCCCAGGTTTTTACATATGAAGTCTAAGAGTAAGGTGAAAATAAACTATTCTTACAGAGGGGAACAAGGAAATTTGCCTAGGCGGTGGAAGAACTTGGAATCATAAGCCAACCCTCATAAGGTTTGAAGTTCAAAATCATGCTACCTATTATGTATGAAACCCTCACCAGTTAATTTAATTAAAAATTATCTTTTGTTGGTAGTGCCGCTAGGAGACTGATATAAGTGAATGTAGATCTCTTAGAGGACTCAACTTCCATCCTCTAGTAATTTCCACAGGAATAATCTATGAAAGGAACAGGCGTGGTTTTAGGTATGAAAGCTATGCAGGGACTCCCTCTCACAGGGTGTTCTAGGTCTTGCTATTGCCAAATGACTGACCTTCTCGGCTGCAGAGACTAACATTGAATAACTGGTCTCCTACCATCACTTGAGACCTCTTTTGTTCTTGAGGGGGCAGTGGGTCATCCTTGCATAAGTGACACCTTCTCCTACTATGGATATGCCTTCCCTGCCTATAGTACTTTTGTTAATTTGTTTTAAGGTGGAGATAAAATAGCAAGTGGGGGTGTGATGAATCCTGTCTAGTAGAAGGAAAAACTGATGTAGGAGAGAGAAGGGAGAATTGCTAGAGCAAAGTCCGTCCGTGAGCAATGAACTTCCTATTAGGCTACTCATTCTTGAAATGGCAAAGTACTGGGCGTTATGGATAGTTGTAGTTGTTCTGTTGGTACTTGTCCAAATCATCTTTATCAGAAGGTACATCCATCCCCCAACTGTTGAAGTGCTGTCTGCTAATGGCCCACAGTTGTTTCTTTCCAGGGAGAATAAGCTATAATCTAGGCCAAATAGGAACCTGGTTGCCCAGTCTGCTTATGAAGGGCTACCCCCCTACCTTACCCCCATGCCAGGCCAATGTCTGTGAAACAGCTTGTGCTAGATTCCCCCTTGGAGAAAGACTGAAGCTAATTTATAGCTGAGATCCTTTTCTTCCTTGCCTTACCCTGCCCCAGGCTGCCCCCTTGTTGTCCTCCTCCTAAGCCCTTCCTCAATAAACCTCTCAAACAAGAATTGTCTTCTCAGGTTCTGTTTCTAGAGGACCCAGACTAAGATAACCGAGATAACTGTCTATATCCTTATCTTCCATACATTCTTTTTACTAAAACTATGTTCAGTACTTGCCTACATTCATGCCATACAGTAAAAGAAAGAAAAAGAAAAAAACGCTTACCTGGTTTGTGTCTTACTGCGGTATATTTTCCCAAGGTGAAAACTCTTGTTGTATGTGAGGGCGGAGAAAGGGATAACTCATAATACTGATTGTAGGATAGCCTCCTTTAACCATTAATGAACACCATAAACACAGTAGATTTTTAAATTTTTCCAGTTTGGTATGTATCAGATATCTAATTATTGTATCAGATAGACAACTGACAGATAGATAGATTTGGTAGTTAAGAGTAATTTCTGTTAAGCCTGTATTTTAGCCTATATTGTAACATCCTTTATTCAGAACTTTGAAAAATGGAGTGGTAGGAATAACAACAATTGTTCATTAATATACCTTCCATCTCTGAATTATTGCCAAATGCAAGTATTGCTCTTGATGGAAAGTCCACTGAGAGCAAATCAAAGAGAAAATTGGCAGGAAGCATTAACTCCTAAAAAATGACTTAATTTTCACATATTTAATATATTCACACAGTGTCAAAATTCATCCCAAGTTTGTACCTTTAATCAGAGTACCAAGCGCATTCTAACAGCTTGAGCATTTACTGGTGTTCATTCTTTTAAATGGAGTGGGGATATTTTCCAAGACCTCTTAATTTTGCAAGATACGATAGGTAAACTTTCTGAAAAAATGTATGTGATTTTATTTCAGATATAATTTAAGATAATTAAAAACTATTTTATCAGTTGTATCACAAAATTATCCAGAGGAAATCACTATTTGATTTTATTTTAAATATTTAATATTTTTAAAACCTATTAAAATAAAATTATGTGTCAGACCCATTATATTTTAACAGTATACATATTTATTTTTATATAACATAGAAATTAACAAAGTTATTTCTGAGTTTTTATATTATTATTGTTAAATATTCCCCCAAACCAAATGCCAGATAGACAGGCACACATTTACCAAAGGAAAAGTATGGCTCTTGGCATATTCTTTGTCTTGCTCCATAAATAATATTCTTGTTACACATTATTACTCTTATTATAAATTAGTCATGAAAATAGTACATGTATTTATGCTCTTCTTATAAGGATAATGAAATTAGATCCATTTGATTTTAATTCTGCTTGCTTTGTTTCTAATATACTTCATAAGACGCATCTTTAATTTATTTCAGAGTAGTTTTTAATATTATTACTACAATATTTTTTAATTTAATAATGAGGATAGACTTTTTCTGAGAGTAAATAAGTATGATTTGGCTGGCAGGTTTGACAGTAAAGGCTGCCCACACTAAATAGTTTTAATAGCAGATATGCTGAAGAAATTAATCAAGCCAAATCTACAGCTCTATAGTTGTGATGACTATATATATCTATGTCTCTCTCTCTCTTTCTCTAATGCTCAATAAAAAACATCTTATGAAAAATAATACATTGTTAAAGTTGCAATAAAGTTAACTATGTTTTGATTTTTCCAATATTTTCTTAGTGTATGAGGTTAAACAAGGGGCCATTATGTGAAATTGTAGTATGTAAAGTAGTTATTTGATAAATCTGGGAAAGTATTTTTGTGCTCTTTCCAGAAACTTACTAAGGGATATACTCCAATGACTGGGTATACATTTGTTATAGAACAGGAGATTCAGAATTTTTTACCTGAAAAAATTGAAGGAGCATGTAACCTGATCAACTTTTTAGCTGATAGATCTTTAAAGAGATTTTCTTTTTTCCTTTTTCAAATGAGAGCTTCTTACCTAGGATTTTTAGCATCTCATCTGGAACCAGTTAAAAGAACTGAATCATTTTGCTAAAAGGCAACTTCCACTCCCAATTACTTAGTTATATAAACAAGGCTTTTAGCATTTACAGTTACAAAAACAAAATATAGGAAGAGAACTGATATTGAACTAATTTTCTAAATAAATCAAATACATTCAAGGAAATATAAACTTTAAAAAAGGCCTTATCAACATCCTTAAGACATAATTTCAAATAAAATATTTTATGCTTACTAATTCCTTTTCAAAGTTTATAAGGTCAGTGCATTTTGATCAAACTCTTACTAATGATAATGCCTGAAACTCAATCCAGAATTTAATTTAATGCTTAGAATTTTAAAGAATGAGGAAATAGATCACATTACAATATTTCAAGTTACGACATTTTGCTAAAATTATGTGAGAGTACGAACAACAAAATATTTCCATACATAAATTATATTAGGATAATATTTTTTGTGTGGTAAATTGAGTGGAATCAGAGTTATAGGAGAAAAAGAAACAATAAATAAATAAGCAATAATTCTTTTGAATGTTAAAGAGGGCTTTCTTTATGCTTAATGTGTGTTCCCCCTTACCCCCCAAAATGATTGAGGATGCTCAGTTACTTTTGTTGAAAGCAATAATTGGAACCACTTAACTTGAAACAGGATTTGTTGCCTCATCTTTAGTCAGTGTACCCTACTGACACTCATATTTTGAAACTATTTCTTTTGTAACTCAGCAATGTACTATGGTAAATTTTAGGTTGATGAGGAAAAAAATGTAGGTTGTCTTTCTTTCACAAATTGGGAAAAGGACGATTATGCAAGGGGAGTGGAAAAGGAGACCAGTAAGCTGTCAGGACCTCAGGTGCATTCTCCTGTAGATCAAGTATAGGAAGGAAGGCATAGGAAAGTTGAGGATGTTGCAACTGATTAGCTTAAAACCACTTCTGCTAGAAATGTCCTTGTGTACTCCTAGGATTACACGTAAGCCAGATGTTTGGAAGACACCAGCACTAGAGTAACTGTGTAGATGACCAGGTAGCACTAAGTACTTTCTTAAGGTAAGGGGTAATCAATTAAAAGTGAATCAGCAGTGTGATTGTGTGTTTTTCTCCAATGAACTTTAACAGTTGGGAGTCATAAGTGGAGTAAATGCACAGTTAAACAGGGCTGGAGTTTTGCCTTAGTTATGGCCAGAGGTTGAAGGTGTATACAAGGGAATTAAATCTGCAGCAAATTAATTGGGAAATGAGAAGGGAAGAGGGGTAGGGGGTAAAAAAAATTGTTGGAATTTGTGTAATAGATTAAAAAAAATATGAGGTGATGGCATGAAAGGGGGAAGTTTAAAACTGAGGTATGTAAAACATACTCTATGCTCTTTGTTACATCCATACAACATGTAACATGTAGGAGGCTTTAGCTCATTATAGCACCTCTAGTCCATTGTTCTTATTTTACAGGTGAAGACACTGAGACCCAGTGACTTTAAATGAGAGGGTTTTGCCTAAAATTCTATCAGGACTAGGACCAAAATCTGACTTTTCTGATTATCGTGTTCATTGCTTTTTTCTATCCCTCCCAAAGTGACTTTTTTTAATATACTGTTTTCATGTTATATAGGCCTACCAACTCCCATAGCGTTCATGTTTTTCCTCCTATGAGAATACAGATGATTTCTTACAGGTTTACTCTTCTAAGTGAGGGAAAGATCCTATTGATAATATTTTGGATCTGTTCTTATGTCAGTGCCCTGGGGAGTCACAATCCTCAAACATGTAAAAAGTTTTCATTGCAGTTAAAACTTTTCTGAAGGCATCAATTACAAATATTGCAAAATGACCTTCCAGAAGCATGTAAATGGCTAAGAGCATACTAAATCAATCATAAATTATACCTGCTTACTTGGCATATATGCTTTGACAATGAAGCAACACACACACACACACACACACACACACACCACTGTTGAGAACATGTCTGTCGGTTTTTAATGGAATGAAATACTTCAGAGACTGTCCAGAGATATTTATGGTACTTATGGTCATGGCCATGCTTTAGAAGAGAGCTTCTAGTTTTCAAAGAAATAATGATGTCATTTTATGGGAAAATTTGTTTTCATCGTCAATAGTAAATTGAATAGAATTATTGTTTATAATATCCTAATCATGCTTGGCTGTTGTGTCCATGAACTTCAGCAGTACTATGGGAGGAGACATGCACAGTTTGTGAGAGTCATAAAAGATACATAGTCTGTGTTTGCATGTTTCCCTCTAAAAGGACTGTTATTCGTCACAATTTGAAAATGTGAGATGTCAGATGTTATGCTACATTAAATTCTTATGACTGTAGAAATAAGTAGGTTATACTTGCCTTGATAATATAAAGGCTCCTTCAAACAGGAAAATATTATGGGTTTGTAATGCAGAAAATCTTATTTCAGAAGCCAATCCTCAGATTAATCAGTGGAAAATGGTTTCTTAGAGTGCCATACTGCATTTTATTTAGATTGTATGCATTTTAGTAAAATTGTTCTAAGTACTTCTGAGCTTACCTCAATAAGAATATGGTTTTGTAATTTCAAGCTAAACAACTTTTATAGATAGAATTCTTTTTAAAATTGCAAGATTTTACTGCACTAGGAGTTGTTCCCTGGCTTCCTATATTTACTTTTTCCCCCAAGACAGTAAGTATATATATATTTTTTTTCTAGTTTTATTAAATTCTTACTTGCCTTTATGATTTTGTTTAGTTTTAAATGTATCCCCAACTGCAGTTCAAAATTCAGAGCCTCTACACACTGTTTACCTAAATTCATATAAAGCATATATTCCTATAAGTTTTATGTGAAAACTGGTCTCTAGCTTACCAAACGTTGAAGGATTGGCTTAAAATTTACGTGACCCTAAATCTAAATACATTTCCATCTCCAGGCTTTCTATTAAAATCAGAGGTGTCTGTGGTGGTTTTATAAGCCAGCACTGTCGATAGGCAATCAGATTGAAACAGCATTTTATCCCCTATAAAGTTTTTACCCAACTCCTCTCAGAAAACATATAGAGAAAAGGTATAGATATAAATTTTCATCCTAGTATTTTGCCAGGATACGGTACTTCATTCACCTTTTTATCCATTCAAACAGATGTTCAGTGGATCCTATAAACATTGTGCAGCATTATCAGCTTCATTCTAACCCACCTAGCATGGTCATAAAGAACCTGCCTAGAGAAAGGCATTTAAGAAAGAATGATAATCACTTTGAATTTTGTTGTGATTCCTAGTGTAGAAAAGCCACATAAAATCCTGATGTTAAGTACAGATGTAAACCAAGTTAAAAAAAAAAACACCAAGAACATTTCAGGTCAAAATGTCACTGCACTACTTAAACAAAAGACAATTGTTTATAACGTGATAAGGCCATTTATTCCATACTAGAGTCCAGTGGAAAAATCAGGGTGGCCAGCATATGCTGAACCATTAATAAATGGATGCTCTATCACATGTTATGGGAGATTAATATATTGACTGAAAGTAAAATTGTATGAGAAGCACATTTCTCTCAGTGCCAGTGAGCAGCAGATGTAGATGATACAGGCAATGTAAATAAAATTTCGTTGTCCGATTTATAAAGAAATCTAGATAATAACCATTGAAGAACATTCCAACCACTAGTAAAGAATTAGTAGTGGAATTTCAGGAAAACATACTCAATGCATAGTCTTATTCTTTAAAAATGATGAGAATGGTGGTAGTCATTTTGCAATATGTAAGTGTATCAAACCAACAGGTTGTACGCCTTAAATTAACACAATGCTATATGCCAATTACATCTCAATAAAGCTGGAAAAACTGATGAGGTAATTTTCTCAGTACTCTACATTTTATTATTCTCTGGGACTTAATTCTGTCTCCTTTTCCATGCCAAACTCTTCTCTGATGATTAAATTCTCAGTCCTCTATACTCCCAGAATACTTTACTGTATGCTTGGATAGCTCTGACACCTGCATAATAAACATGGTCACACACAAAATGATATTCAAGGATGTGAACATTTTCCTGGGAATGCAAAAATCAGGTGTGCTATTTATCAAAACTTGTCATAATAGTTAGTACAGTCTAGCATGCACTTACACTGTTAGAAAAAGTAAAGTAGTCAGTTGAAGAGAGTGAGGGAATATGAATCGAGATAGTGTGGTCTCCCACAAACTGCCTCTGCACTTCTCATCTTTTAATCAACACTATGCTGGTTCGTTAGCTTCCCAAATCTACTCAGTTATGAAAATGATACTGCTCCTTCTTACACTGAGGGATATCTACCTTAATATCTAAAATTTCTTTGTTTAGTTATCTCAGCTATAGAAACATAATGGATCCTAGTCATATTGGCTCTCAGTAAAGAATCTTGTATCTGCTGAAATCTCTATGTATGTTACCCACCAAATTTCTCTACATGCTAATAAGTCACTATGAGTTTTTTAAAAGGAAAAAAAAGCAAAAAATTATTACAGTTTAAACTTTTATAATATTTAATAATAATGAAATATGTACAATATTTAAAGCATGATGTATCTAAACAGATATGAACTAGTATAGAGAGATAAGACATAGAGAGTTTATTTCACTCTAAGAATGAGGAGAACTAAACAAAGAAATAGAACTTATATCTATTGTGAGGCAAGAAATCACTGGAGTCACACACTTGCATATGAGTTATACTAAATAAAAAAGGAATATCAGACATAAAGTCATTGAATTGAATCACTTTCTTTGTGATTTGGTGTATTTATCTAGCACAGTATTTTTCAAACTGGAGTCGTTGAGTTTATTCTAGTGAGCATACAAGTTCTCTCTTACGCTTATATATAATACACAATTTTGTATTTTATTTCAACGATAATCTTTAAAAAGTATCATCATATTCAAGATCAAATAGAAATATGATCACCAACCTTTTTGATTTTATATAAATTTAAACAGATATACTGCAAAATATAATTATTAGAAAGGTGAGATAAAACCTAACAAGCTGAAACTTTAATGTTTTCTCTTGGCATTCCAGTGGTCTGCATGCAGCACTCCTTGTAGAGTGCTGACCCAGAGGAACACCGAGGGCAGTCAATGGCCTGCTATGAGGCTTATGGTGTAGACCTGACAACTGCATACCAAAAGTTTCCTCATATGTTACTATTATCTGGAAATTTTAGGTCCTTGATTCTTGTTGTGGCCTCTATCCCTTGGCTGATTGTTTTATAAAAGTCAGAAAACCCAAAACTCAGATCACCTCTGACTTGGAAGCCTCCTTATTCCATTACAGTTATGTTGTCCATTGTAAAGTCCACATTCACCCATGAATAAATAGATAGCTATATTACTACACCTGTGTTACTGACTTGTATAAATCCTTTTACTGTGTTTTTTTTTTCATTTGGAAATAAACAAAAGTGAAAACAAGCTTAATCTGAATTTAACTTGTCATTCATTTCAGTTCTTGAGTCCAAACAGATTTTGTGGTTGTGCTTAACTTTCCAACTTATGGCCTAGCACAGGTGATATTAATGCCTAATTTGAGTCTCTAATGTAATTTGTGCCAAGTAGTACTTGCCTCTGTACGTTAATGAGAAATGACACAGGGATAATTAATAAGTAGGTGGTAGGAGAGCACAAAGCAAAGGCCAACAGGATGTACAAATGAATCCTTGATGCCAAGAAAAAGTCTGAGCAAGCTGAACTTTCATGAGTCTCTGCACAGCAGATGGTACCATATTCACACCGCTCAGGTTACTCACATTGTGAGAAATATTTAAGCAATAACATCTTCCATCACATTAACTTAATGTTGTTAATTTTAGTACTGACCATTGGTTAATGTTGTTTTTATATAAATTGTGGATTTGGGGGGGTTATAATTGAATACAAACTCCAAGTTTACATATAGTTTAATATTAACAAATATTTGTTGTAATATAAAAATGTTTCAAATTATCACTGTTGTTTATAATTGTTTCTCTTTAAAAGGGACCTATAAAACATTCCAATCTGAAAAACACTGACTGGAACATGGCTAATAATGCAAATAATAGTAAAGTGCATTAAAATTAGAGTTTAGCATATACATTTTAAAAGAATAAAGCACCCCCTATAGGCTTCTAAATTAGTTGTAATCTTGAAAGGGTGATGGTGATGCTGACAGAGCTAACTCAGTTTCAAAAGACTCTTGATTTGTCTTGGACTTTCTTCCCAATTTAATTTAAGTTTCTCAACCAGGGAGCAGCTCAAATGATTTGTAGTTTCATAAAGCATTCTGAAAGGCCATTTCATTGGCCATAGGAAATAAACTTAGAATCAGATTCCCTCTACCCAGTCTATGATAGAATGCCGCTTTCGCAATGTGCCATACAACTTTTATTAGAAATTGTTGTTTCACCATAAAACCAAGCTCTTCACTATATTTCTGAACATGCTCAGTGAATAAATATTTATACTATGATTTAAGCACAGTTTATAGACTTTCAAGACTCTGGATCTTAACATTAACACAATTTCTTTATTTCCAAAGACTAATTGCTCTTCTTTTAAGTAATTTAAATTACAGAAAAAGAAATCCTTCATGTCTCTGGATGCTTTTCATCAGAGATTTCAATTTCGAAAGCTAAGCTGTAGTAAGTCCTAATAACAACAATAAATAGCAACAACAAATTCCAGTTAGAAAAAGCAGCACCATTTTGAGCTATTTTTCTGCTTTTTTTTAATTCTTTAGTTTTCTTATTCTCATGAACATTCCCATACACACACATATTTATAGTAAAATTACCTTTAGAAATTAAAATGTCAGCTTAACTGAAATTGTTACTCCTCACAGATCATGTATTTCAGGCAGCATTTATTTCGCTAAAGACTAACAGAAATAAAAATAGAAATGTCTTACTTCTCCATATTAGTATAGGTGTAGTTACAAATTCGTTAAATGGTTTTAATTTAATACTCCTAGTTTACTACTTGTATTTAGTCTTTTTTCTCTCCCCCTCCACACACACTTGTTTATAAAGAAGAGTCTTAAAAAAAAACTTGAAAGAAAATGTATCATAAATATGACCACATCAAGTATTAGTTTAGACTTAACATCTGGACTCAAGTATGGTAAGCTATCATTCTTGAAGCTGCTATTATTAATAATGGTCAGGCCAAATTACATTGTCATGTCAGCGGTTTGGTGAACTATGCATCATTGCCTGTTGGTCCTCTAAGTCTGAGATAAATACAAAGTTGAAAAGCATCAGACAAATAGATTATAGCAGATGATATGTTGCCTAATAGGAAGGGCTCAGTATATTCAGTGTATATGAATATGTATTGCCAAATGAAGAGGTTGTCAGTGTAAGAATTGATATTTTGTATTAATATATTGCTAAATAGGAAAAGTATTAATATACCACATTGTAGTTACTTCAACCAAGGTGACTTATATACGTAAGTAAATCAGCAGTACATAACCCCAGAGGCTGATGCTTCTTCTGCTTGTAAGAAACAGAGATTGCTTTTCTCTGGAGTGAGTTGTCCTTGGTTAGCAAATGTATTAATGGAGGTACAATCGTCCAGCAACCTCAGCCTGTGAAAGGGCATAGACTGGAAGGGAAGAAGAAGTAGCTAAACAACGAATTGTTTAAGTTGTTCTTGATAAAAGATTACATCAACTTGGCAATTTTGGGTGAACATTAAGCAACTGAAAGAAGGAAAGAGAAAGAAAAGCAGAGGAAGAGGAGGAGAAAAAAGACGGAAGGAGGAGGAGGGATGAGAAGGCAGAGAGAAAGGAGAAGGGAGGTGAAGAAGGAAAGAGGGAGGAGGGGGGAAGAAGAAAGAGTCTTAGCAATATAGTGATCTGTGAGGGACTGGCAGAAAAATAGCCAGAAATTAATGTCAGATATGGATATGGCTAAAGGATTTTTAAAACTTGGATGTGCAGTATTGAATTTTAACTCTTGTTATTGTGTATAGTCTCCTTTGTAACCAGAAGCCTCCATCAAAATCTGTTATAAATAAGTGCTCTGCCTACATGGAAAGTCAAGGGAAATATGGCAATGTGCAGGGAATAAGGATGTAGAGACAGAATGCTCAGTTCTGTTTCTGTGTCACTCACTGTGTGGCTTTAAATAAATCACTCAATATTTACTACCTACTCTGTGCAAAAAAGCATTATTCTTGGTGTTCTACAGATTTTAACACAAATCCTCAGAACAATCTAAGTATAATGATAATCACTTTAAAATTAGTGAGATTAGAGGAAATATAAAATACTCATCACAACGTATATACTCAAAATATAATTTTTCACATTATTAATAAATAATAGGAAGGTCATCATGAGATGCTTTTCTAAACCTTTAAAATTTTTTTTTCCTTTTTGTTAACTTATATGTTTCCAAACTTAGACAAATATTTTCTTTAGATCTTTTTTTCACCAGGTCTCCTTGCTTAAATCGAAATCTTCTCAAATTGTATTTTCCTCCAACGGCCTCTGTGTCATAGGAACTACCTCCTCCTCACTTCCTAGCTTCACGATGGAAACTTGAAGTGATACTCCTGGTTCCCCTCTCTGTGTTCCGTAGATTCAATTCGCCAACTTCAGTAGACTCGTCCACCAAATATCTCAGGTTTATCTCCTCCTCCCAGCTCTCACGTGGTCACTCTGACGTAATCACCAACACGTCAGGGAAACAGCGCTTCTCCTTGCTTTCTTACTTGAATCCATCTCAGGATATAATTCCACGGAGGATATAATTTCCTGCTTCGATACACCACAACTCTCCTTGAAAGACTGTCCTGGCAAACCCCCGTGACTCCCTTCCTTAGGTCTGTGTGAGCAAATCGGAATGTACTTAAAGACATGGTTTACTTTAGCTAATTTCATTTGTGACTTTTAATGCTTCCCTATAAGGACTTCGAAATCATTCCTTAAACCTCCTTCCCTACTGGATTTCCACAGAGAGCACTTTCTCTTCTCTCTCCTTTCCTTGATCAATACTCAGCAACTTCATGAAACTTAGTTAATTTTTTTCAACATGTCACTACCTTTTAATTTTATAAACATTAGTATGTTTCCTAATTCATAATTGGATATCTTGCTTATCATGCCAGCTCTCTCCCTAACTGTGCCCCCAAAATACATGCTGAGGTTTTTCTGTCTCTCGATGGCATAACCAGAATCTAAATGACTTTAGATCAATCCTTAGAATGATTTTTAAATGTTTTTTTCTTCTGTTCCTTAGAGATGCTGACCCCTGTTACCCTTCTAAAGTAGTAAATTTTTATCTGTGGAATGTCTTCTGTATCCATCCTCTCCTGTCTAGTTCCACTGACACAGGGTTAGTTCAGGTCTTATTGTCCGTGTGATTTATTGCCACAATTCCCTGTGCGGTGTCTCTAAGGGTTTCTCTCCTGCCTCAAGTCCTCCCACCCATCCTACACTGTTATTTTTCTAAGTCAGAACTTTGATTGGTCCTTCTTGAAAAATAAAAAAACCAAACAACAAGACATCCAATCGTTCTTCATTTGCTGCAGAATGAAACCTAAACTCATTGTGTCCTTTGCGTCACTATATAAAATAATACTAAAATAACTTTTTAGTCTCCTTTTCATATTTTCTACACAAATACAAGATCCAGCCCACCAGACAAATATTGTACCTTCCCATCTCAGAATTCTTCTGAGGGATTCTTTTTGTCTGGCCTATTCACTGGTTGCTGGCATTCCCTTAAATCACTGATGGTCTGGTTCAAATACCACCTTCTCCATAAATTTTTTTCTGGTTACCTTCATCCCAATTCAGCATTCTAATAGCTACAATTCATCTTTTATTTATATCTTGCTTTTGTCATATTATATAATACATTGAAATTATTTGCATGTATGTATTTCCTCTAGCAGACCATTGATCTTACCCAAAATTTCCAGAAGCTATTCCTGTGTTCTAGCCCTAATCATATAAAACTGTACTTTTATTGCAGTAGGAATTTCATGAATACATTTTATTGATTGAATTCAGCTTCTCTTGAATCTCACCTATGGCTAATCCAGTTCTATATAGAGTACCATCTCTTAAATAATGTTAACTCTATGACTGCCAGTTACTGACAGACATCAGATAGTTTTGACATATTTGTATATTATTACCAACATTTATAACTGAACATTAGAATACAGTATTTCATATTTTGATATTTAGACAAAAATTCTAAAGTAAACATAAAGAGGTTGACTTACTGATTGATCACATTTAACAAGACTATGAGAAACTTGCTTTATGGAGATAATATGTCCTGTCCATATTCTAAAAGAAGTTAAATAGCTTCCAAGTGCTATAAGACTAAGAGGATACGCACACACACACACACACACACACACACACACATGCACATCACACAAACCCACACACATCTCTTACACATTCTTGATTAGTTAAAATAATGTTCAGTTCTTATTTAATGAAAATCCAGATTTCTATAAGGAAATTATAAACCCACATAAAAGAAGAAGAAGCAGTTTCAGTTGAGAGGCTAAAAAATATACTGCAGTTTCCATTTAAAAATTTGGACTTTTTGTTTTTTTTACAACCAATTAAAAAACAAAAATACAAATATTCTGATATTTTAAAATAATCTGTATTCCCTATCATCTATGACTTCCTGTGCATACAGATCAATTCATACACAACTAAACATATAAAAATGTTTTCAACCTTTCACTTCATATCCTGGTATTTGTAGTGGGATAATAGTTAATAAGACCAAAATTCTTAAGATGGAAGAACCAGGGTGTAAAGCTCCTGTTTTCCTACAAACTCCTTAACTTCCAACACCATTTTAAAAAATCAAATTTGCAGCAATACAGTGAATGGAGATTTAAAATACTGAAAAATTACTTTAAAATAATTAGACAACTCTTACAACTTCATCTATTTCATTAAAATGTTTTCAAGACTCTTAGGTTCATTCTGTATATCTGATGTTTAAACAAAGCACTTTTATTAATTTACTCACTAAAGTAAAGATATAGCCAACAACAAGCAAACCGTTAATAGTAATATATATGTAGCATTAGAAAATAGTCTTGAGATAAATAAAATACATTTCTAAAAAGCTTTTCTTCCTTCCAGTATTACGTGGTAAGAACTGAACAAACTAGCTGTAAGGAGACAAATTTTCAGATCTTTGGAGAATAATCACTTTTATGAATGTGATTAAATATACAAACACATATGTATATTTAATACATACATTTGGATGATTTATCAAAATCAAATGCTCATAATGGAGGAATTTAATAGATACATAATATCTAATAATTTTTAAGTTAAGCTTCACTATCTTATGTTAAAAAATATAAAGGTATTAGATGAGCTTGGCAAAGGAACAAATTATGAATTATGATTCCTATCTTAAATTTTCATTTATTAGGGTTACATCTTCTAATGAGGATAGTCAAATTACAAAATATTTGTTCAAAGAAAACTATATAGAGAAAAGCAAACACTCTGCAAATGTAATGATCGATGGAAAAATTCAAGATCAAAAGTCAATATTAAGAGGCACTGTAGTATATTTGGTAGGAATTAAGACTTTCAGAATTCAAATAACAACTTTCCTACCTTCTGGTTATGTAACTTTGAACAAATGTTTAAACTCAAAGCATCTCTGTTGCTTCTTCTGTAAAATGGATTACTAGAAGCACTCATGACTTAGATTGTTTTGAGGATTTGAATTAAAATCCATAGAACACTAAGAATAATGCTTTGCACAGTCAGTAATAATAAAAATTATTTTCTATTATTGTTGCTTTTTTACCTATTGCTTTGTTTTGAAATGTCCATTCTAACACGTCAATTCCATTCTTTACTATGGCATCCCTATTATTTCATTTCTCTTTCAGTCAAGTGATCCAATCACAGTAAATACGCTAAAACTATGCTTATATTATAAGACATCTGGCAGAAATTTCAAAATTTTTAAATCCAGTCAAAATTTTAAAATCCAGTCAAAACAAAAAATCCAGTTTTGTTTCTGAAAACAGTTGCATATAGGTATGCAGTTTACATTTAGCATGAACTGTTTAAATATTTCAATTTAGTCCTGCAAGGCTATTATTTTGGCTGACTTAATAAACATATCAATTTACCCACAGTGCTTGAATCAATGACTTGGATACACAGATACAGCTTTGTTTTTTGTGACTAGAAATTTTCTGCATAGCTACACACATATATACACACACTTGAGTGCATGCACACACTCACATCAGAAATGGGCAGGGTTCAGATGTGTGTTTATCTAGATGCCTGATGTCTTTTATAGGAATATATATATACACACACAGACATGTTTTCTCTCTATATATGTATATATGTATACACATGTTTGCATTTGTATATAAATAAATATATAGAGAGGGACCCCTTCCCACCTTTTTTTTTTCCTCCTTACTGTGCATAGGAAATGATACTTTTATCTTTTCAGAGCTGTTGATTTACATCAGGATTACTGTCCTGATGAACAGGACTTTTTTAACTGTTTGAATTATGTTAATGATATTAAACTGTATTATTGCCCTAAGTGCTTATTCTTTTACTTGCATTTGAATAGCAAAGCAACATCAATAATACTATTGCAGATGGAAAAAATGTATTTGATAATTTTTTTGTGGTGGGTTTGTTGCTATAACAACGGTTTTCAAGCTAAGCACTATAAAACTGCTTTTTAAATTTGGATGAGCTAGTTATCCTAGTAATATACTTGCCTCTTCTATGTTTTGGTTTCCAATATAGGAAGCAATTCTTTTTGTTTTCCTGTTAAATTTTATTACTTTGTTCTGAGATTTTAAAACATAGTTTAACTTTACCCCTGCCAATGCACACCACCTATTTTTTTCTTTTATTTTTTTCCCTTTTTTTTTTTTAACATTTTAAGACATTGAAATCCAGATGTGCTTTTCTACAGCAGAACACACAGCTTTGAACCCATTTCTTCTGCTCTAAAGTAAATACAGCAATGTTTAAATGTAGCATATTCTGAAACAGTTTCAATTTCAAGATCTCTTTTAATTCCCTTTTTTCAGTAGTACAAAGTGAAATTGTACTCCACAGGGACTCCAAACATTTTTCTTAAGTAGAGCAGTAAAAAAGACTTAGAATTAAATTATATAAACTTAGCACGTAGCAAAAATTAATTGTGATTTTTATTTAAAAAATGGTTTCAAAGAGTCAGAACCGATGAGCACCTGGCACTGTGCAAAGTTCTAACGTGCGCATGCACGGGCACACACACACAATCAAGATTGAATTTATTGAGACCAAGAACCAAGAATTATATTCTTTCCTATTAGCATATAGCACTGAACAGAAAATTATTAAAACCTCAGTATGATGAAGAGAACTGTCCAAAGTATAACTCCATCCCCAACAACCAAAATAAGAAAAAGAAAAAAAATCAATTGACTTCTCCTGATTGTAACAATAAGTACAGTGAGAATTGTTCATAACCAAAGTGAAGAGCTATTGGAAGGGAGATTAAGCTGGGTATGGAATGAGCAATATAATCTTAGGGAATTAACAAAGTTGCATTTTGCCCCTTTGCTCTAACCACATACCTGTGGACATCCATAGTGTTTCATTTCATCATGCCTTATCTTACCTTCATTAGGGAAGGGGTTCCATTTGGTACATATGAGACCATACATGGATGTAATATTTTACAGTGAGAATTACAAAGAGATGCATTTGGTTTTCCAGTGAGCTGAGAACAAGCACAGACGTGCAGAGACCAAGGACAGCCATAGAAGAATGTCAAAGCTGTAGACATTATTAACCTAGAGAATTCAATGATTTTTCCTTATAAAAGTCTTCTAAAGAAAAATTTTATATAGAATATTTCTCTCTTAACCCACTTTTTCTAATCTACCACTACCTTGTGTTGCATCCAAATTTCTTTCTTTATATAAAAGTGCATTCATACAGTTATTCTATTCTCTACTAACCCCGAAAATTAGTCACAAACATTTCAAAGTTTTCTAAGATTTTTAACTAGTAGCAACTAAGAAAAACATTCTACAAAGGCACATAAGGAGCAGTCACAAGAAATCTTAAAACTTTTATAATAGTGTACCTGGAACTCACTTAATCTTACTAGGTAAGCTCTCTCTAAAGCTTTGGTATATGAGCTACTTGGCCTGTCTTAACTTGAGTTATTCCCATTAAAACTCTAAAAATGGAAGTTTTAGCCATGGCAATCAGAGAAGAAATAAAAGGAATACAAATTGGAAAAGAGAAGTAAAAGTGTCACTGTTTGCACATGACATGATACTATACATAGAAAATCCTAAAGATGCCACCAGAAAACTACTAGAGCTAATCAATGAATTTGGTAAAGTAGCAGGATATAAAATTAATGCACAGAAATCTCTTGCATTCCTATACACTAACAATGAAAAATCAGAAAGAGAAATTAAGGAAACACTCCCATTTACCACTGCAACAAAAAGAATAAAATGCCTAGGAATAAACCTACCTAAGGAGGCAAAAGACCTGTATGCAGAAAACTATAAGACAATGATGAAAGAAATCAAAGATGATACAAACAGATGGAGAGATATACCATGTTCTTGGATTGGAAGAATCAACATTGTGAAAATGACTATACTATCCAGAGCAAACTATGGATTCAATGCAATCCCTACCAAATTATCAAAGGCATTTTCTCACAGAACTAGAACAAAAAATTTTACAATTTGTATGGAAACACAAAAGACCCCGAATAGCCAAAGCAATCTTGAGAAAGAAAAACAGAGCTGCAGGAATCAGGCTCCTTGACTACAGACTATACTACAAAGCTACAGTAATCAAGACAGTATGGTACTGGCACAAAAACAGAAATATAGATCAATGAAACAGGATAGAAAGCCCAGAGATAAACCCACACACATATGGTCACCTTATCTTTGATAAAGGAGGCAAGAATATACAATGGAGAAAAGACAGCTTCTTCAATAAGTGGTGCTGGGAAAACTGGACAGCTACATGTAGAAGAATGAAATTAGAACACTTCCGAATACCATACACAAAAATAAACTCAAAATGGATTAAAGACCTAAATGTAAGGCCAGACACTACTAAACCCTTAGAAGAAAACATAGGCAGAACACTATGACATAAATCACAGCAAGATCCTTTTTGACCCACCTCCTAGAGTAATGGAAATAAAAACAAAAAATAAACAAATGGGACCTAGTGAAACTTATAAGCTTTTGCACAGCAAAGGAAACCATAAAGAAGATGAAAAGACAACTCTCAGAATGGGAGAAAATATTTGCAAATGAAGCAACTGACAAAGGATTAATCTCCAAAATATACAAGCAGCTCATGCAGCTCAATATCAAAAAACAAACAACCCAATCCAAAAATGGGCAAAAGACCTAAATATACATTTCTCCAAAGAAGACATACAGATGGCCAACAAACACATGAAAAGATGTTCAACATCACTCATCATTAGAGAAATGCAAATCAAAACCAAAATGAGGTATCACCTCACACCAGTCAGAAAGGCCATCATCAAAAAATCTAGAAACAATAAATGCTGGAGAGGGTGCGGAGAAAAGGGAACCCTCCTGCACTGTTGGTGGGAATGTAAATTGATACAGCCCCTATGGAGAACAGTATGGAGGTTTCTTGAAAAACTAAAAATAGTACTATCGTATTACCTAGCAATCCCACGACTGGGCATATACCCTGAGAAAGCCATAATTCAAAAAGATACATGTTCCGCAGTGTTCATTGCAGCAGCACTATTTACATTAGCCAGGACATGGAAGCAACCTAAATATCCATCGACAGATGAATGAATGAAGGAGATGTGGCACATATATACAATGGAATATTACTCAGCCATGAAAAGGAACAAAATTGAGTTATTTGTAGTGAGCTGGATGGACCTAGAGTCTGTCATACAGAGTAAAGTAAGTCAGAAAGACAAAAACAAATACGTACGCTAATGCATATATACGGAATCTAAAAACACAGTACTGATGAGCCTAGTGGCAGAGCAGGAATAAAGACACAGACATAGAGAAGGGACTTGAGGACATGGTGGGGGGAAGGGAAGCTGGGATGAAATGACTGAGTAGCACTGACATATATACACTACCAAATGTAAAATGGATGGCTAGTGGGAAGCTGCTTGCATAGCACAGGTAGATCAGCTCGATGGTTTGTGACGAACTAGAGGGGTGCGATAGGGAGGGTGGGAGGGAGGCTCAAGATGAGGGGATATGGAGATATATGTATACATATAGCTGATTCACTTTGTTGTACAGCAGAAACTAACACAACATTGTAAAGCAATTATACTCCAATAAAGATGAAAAAATAAAATGAAATCCTGTTATTTCAAGAGCTCTTGTCTTCCCTAGGATGTTTTCTTTTCTACCTCCCCTTTATTTCCTGTATTGTTTATATTCTATGTAATAAGTGACAAATACAATATGGTAACAATGGCTATTTTGGTATCTAAATCATTCAAATGGAATTCATTTATACTCCAGAGTACTGCTACACAGTTGTCAATCAATGTCTTCCTACTACATTCTGCAAAATTTGCTAGGTCTTTTTTCATTTGTGCCATTTGAAAAAAAATGTCCAACAAGGTTCATTGGCCTTAAGATGAACAACTGTCAGCAGAGACATTCTTATGTCTCAATTTAGTAAAAGTTTTTGAAAGAGAGAGCAATTTCCTGTATTTCCTGTAAATTACTATAACTTCCTTTTCACTGTGAAAATACAAAGTGTGTTTTTATTTTGAGAGGTCAAGGAGGTAGTCTTCTTTAATCATCAAAAAGTTGCAATCAAGTAAACAATTACCAGCAGTCTAAGAAATTTAAAAACAGAATTTAAATTGTAGTTATGCAACAAAAACTAAAATTTCATTTAAAATATTCAAATAGGATAGAAATTTAATATTTGAAACATAGCTTATAGTTTAAAATTTATGTCTTGAATGTGGGGACTAAGATGGAGCCAATTGTGAGGGCCCATCTTATGTATTATTAAATATTATTTGGGAGGCTGGTATATATTTGGGAGTTTGTATAATAAGAAATGATACATTTTTTCTAGAAGCAGTATTTCATATGAACATTTCTCCAGAGACAAAAAAATATTACTTTTTCTTTAATTGTAGGTTGAATGCAGCATTTATAAGAGTGAGAATTCCTTAAAATAATTAAACAAATTAGGCAAACTATAACACATAAGTAAACAAATTTTATCATTTAAATTAGTATTTTAAGTGATTTCTAATTTAGTATGTTGAAAAAGATTTTGGAATATTGCTCTATTTATAATATGTGATATAGTCCAAAAGTTATGAACATTTCTACTTATATGTGAAATGAGGTTAATATTGGAAAAGTAATAGTGAGTGTGAAATCAATGCTGAGGTATTTAAGATGAAATGTGATATTTTACGACTTATTTTCAGGTCAATTAAAAGTTTTTTAAAAACTTAAAAAAATATAATGGTCAGTAAGTATAAGAAAAGCTATTCAACCTCATAAGTAAACAGAAAAAATGCTAATAATAACTCATATACAATTTTAGGCCCATCAAATAGCCAAAAAATTTAAAAGTCTGAAAATACCAACACTGGAGAGAACAAACACTCAAAGAAATTAAGTTTAGTGAACTAGAGATAAGCATCAATGTGGATGAATACCGGGCATAAAAGTAAGGAAAGGGGCTTCCCTGGTGGTGCAGTGCTTGAGAGTCCGCCTGCCAATGCAGGGGACACGGGTTCGTGCCCCGGTCCAGGAAGATCCCACATGCTGTGGAGCGGCGAGTCCCGTGAGCCATAGCCACTGAACCTGCACGTCCAGAGCCTGTGCTCCGCAACAGGAGAGACCACAACAGTGAGAGGTCCGCGTAAAAAAAAAAAAAAAAAAAGTAAGGAAAAAAGCTGCAGAGAATATGTATAGTAGCTAGTTACCTCTCCAGTGGAAAAAGTAGTATGTAACTTAAAAAGTGCTGGTAACATTCTATATCCTAAGCTAAGTGGTGTGTACAAGACTGTTCTTATTATCATGCTTTAATTATAGATATTCCATATATACACTCCTTAGAATGTATAAAGTATTTCAATATTATAGTAATTAAGAGACACATCAGAGGAATACCTGATTTATTTGAAAAAAAAAAAGAGGCCAAAATAGCTCTGAATTCAAAACGAGACTCTGAACTCATCTCTTATCATGGGCAGACCAAAATTACAACTATTTACAGAGCAACTATCTATGAGAATGACCTGGAGACTAACAGAAAAAAATATTTCAACAACTAAAGATATAAAGAGCCACATGAGATGGGTGGTAGTACAGAGATGCAGTATAGTTAGGATCCACAATTCTGGGTGGCACCCCACAAATGGGAGGATAACCACACAAGGCTGGAGGAATCACAGGCCCTGACTTCAGACTATACTACAAAGCTACAGTAATCAAAACACTATGGCACTGGCACAAAAATAGATGCATAGATCAATGGAACAGGACAGACAGCCCAGAAATAAACTCTACATTTCTATAGTTAACTAATCTACAACAAAGGAGGCAAGAATATACAATGGGGAAAAGATAACCTGTTCAATAAATGGTGCTCAGAAAACTGGATAGCTACATGTAAAAGAATGAAATTAGAACATTTCCTCACACCATATACAAAAATAAACTCAAAATGGATTAAAGACTTAAAGTAAGACTGGGAACCATAAAACTCCTGGAAGAAAACATAGGCAGTATCCTCTTTGACATCGATCTTGGCAATATATTTTTGGATTTATCTCCTCAGGCAAAAGAAATAAAGCGAAAATAAACAAATAAGACTACATCAAACTAAAAAGGTTTTGTACAGGGAAGGAAGCCATCAACAAAATGAGAAGGCAGCCTACTGAATGTGACAAGACATTTATAAATGATATATCTGATACGGGTTAATATTCAAAATACACAAAACTCTCACAACTCAACATCAAAAAAAACATACAATCTGATTAAAAAATGGTCAGAAGATATAAATAGACATTTTTTCAAAAAAGACATACAGATGGCCAACAGACACATGAAAAGATGCTCAACATCACTAATCATCAGGTAAATGTAAATCAAAACCACAATGAAATACCACCTCACATCTGTCAGAATGACTATCAACAAAACAACAACAAATAACGAGTGTTGGTGAGGATGTGGAGAAAAGGGAGTCCTCGTCCACTGTTGGAGAGACTGTAAATTGATGTGTCCATTATGGAAAACAGTATGGAGGTTTCTAAAAAAATTGAAAATAGAACTATTATATGTCTGGCAATTTCACATCTGGGTATTTATCTGAAGAAAATAAAAGCACTAATTCCAAAAGATTTATGAACCCCAGTGTTCATTACAGTATTATTTATGGTAGCCAAGGTATGGAAGCAACTTCTCCATCGATAGAAGAATGGATAAAGAATATGTGGTATATATGTACAATGTAATATTACTCAGCCATAAAGAATGAAATCTTGCCATCTGTGAAGACAGGAATGGATCTAGAGGGTATCATGCTAAGTGAGATAAATCAGATAGAGAAAGGCAAATACTGCATGTTCTCACTTATATGTGGAATCTTAAAAAACAAAGCAAAGAAACAGAATGAAAACAGACTCATATTTATAGAGGACAAACTGGTTGTTCCCAGAAGAGAGTGGAGTGGATGGTTGGTCGACACAGGTAAGGCAAATAAAGAAGTACAAACCTCCAGTGATAAAATAAATAAGCTACAGTGATATAATACACAGCATAGGAAATATGGTCAATAATATTATAATAACTTTGTTTGATGATGGTGATTAGACTTACAGTGGTGATCAATCATTAAGTATGCAAATATCAAATCGCTATGTAGTACACCAGAAATTAACATAATATTATATGTCAACTATATTTCAATTAAAAAAAAGAAGTAAAGAGTAGTGGATGGAAATTATCAATCCCAGCAAAGAGCTAGAGAGCAAAGCTCAGGGTAGACATAAAAAAATGAAGAGTTGAATGAAAATAAAATGCAATGTCTATGACTGCTTTAACAGCTTAATCTGTTATCTGAATAATAATATATTCTACCTGCCACAAGATTCTATAATCAAGGTGCTTTTCTCCATGATAATTTAATATATTTCAGAACACACTGTATTTCTACAGGGAGTATAAAAGGAGCAAGTTTTTATTTTGTTTTTCTCTTCAGTCATTCTTCAGATACGAAACAATTTTGTAGCATATTTTGATGATTATCATGAACAACAACACTTAGCTGGTCTTAGCTGAAAAGTCTTATAATAATCTGAGCTAATTGGCTAATTAATTAATCACTATTTATATAATCACAGAGAATAACAAAATATACAAAACCAATCAGAAAATATCCCCTGTGCTTATCCCCAGGGCTTTTAAGGCATTAACCATGAGATTTAAAGGCTCTAATAGGGGATGTTTTCCTCCTTGCTGGGAGGTGACCAGCTTGGCTGCTCTTACCAAAATATTTCCTAATATCTTCTCTTTCCTATGGAGACAATTGCTACACCTTGAGTAGCAAAATGGAGCAACACGGACTTTGTGTTCTTCCCCTGGTGTATCAAGAGATTGCTCTCTGCTCAGTAATTATCTTACACTGTGAACTAACAAAGTGAGCACTCAAGTTAGTGTTAGATCCATTACTATTTAGCCTGTTTTGAGTGCAAATGAATTCAGGGAATGTCTAATCCTAAATTAAAATGTAGTTTGTCCTGAACAGAACATCCTTACTTGGTAACAGGTCTTGTTTTAAAATATGCTTTTTAAATGATAATAATTGATTAACAGCAGAAGACAGGTGTAAATGAACGTATGCCTCTAAACTCCTGTTTCTAACGAAAAATAGACATCTTCACAATAACTGATGTCATCAAGAAAATAAATACATAAAAACTAAGTAAAATGCTCTGAGTAGAATATAATTTCTGGGTACAGTAACTAAAATGAAGATTTAGCTTCTTTGTTCATTTAATACTTAACCCCTAGATATCATTAAAAATTTCAGAAATATTTGTAACATAGCGTCATTTGGTACATCTCACAGTCATGTTAGGAGGGGGTCCTACTGCAATTCTTGTTAATCAAAGGGTCATAAATAGGATGGAAAAAAAATTCAAAATGCCAAGTTCCAGATGAAAGATTGTGCCTTCTCTGCTGCATGAACACAGTGTGTCCCCAGTTAGACATTCCTTTAATTTAATTTTCCTGAGGACTTCTGGTACTTACTGAAGTTTTAGGCTTTCTTCCTTATAACCAGAGAGCCTGAGGGGATGGCTAGCATCTCGGTACATGAAACAATTTTTCTCTGTCTGAAACTAACTTGTTATGACCCTGGGTTTATTACAGGATATCCAAAATGATGCATTCCACCTGTTTTCCTTCTTATTTGATTCCTTCCCTTTAGTTATCATAACTAAGATTGCAAGTATTATGCTTGATGGTTTCTAAAACTATACTGCCACCTCTGATGGTGTCTGAAACTCTAGATCTATTTTTTCAAATGCCTACATCTGGATGTCCTATGTTAAGTCATTAGATCTTAAACCAAACTCCTCATCTTCCTAGCACCTTTTCCTCTGCCCGATTCTGCATATGTTTATGGACACACTCAGGCTAAAACCCATGATACTACAGCATCTGCACCTTTTTTTTTTTTGCTCCTTCACTGAGCATGTTTCCAAGTCCTGTCAATCCTGCATGGTCTCTCCCAGTCTCCCCTTTCCATCATGACTGCCACCAAGCTCTGTCTTGGCTCTGTCAGGCCAGGCTCTGTCCTAGAAGCTTTCTAGTGCTTATCTCATTCAGGGCTCATCCCAATACTAAGAACTGTGTTGCTTTCCATCGGTTCTACAGATTTGCAATCTGAGAATTGGAGAGGTTTTCAGACGTGTTCGGGGTTAACTAGTAAGTGTAGATGCCCAGACTGAAACCCAAACACAAGGCATTGTATTCTAAAAGAAAGCTTAGACATTCAGGACAAATAGTCTGGGTTTGCTCCGCTACTTACTAGCTAGATGAGTATCGATATTGCTATGCCTCATTTTACTCATTCAGAAAATGTACAAAATATTTCCTCTTAGTGTTGTCGTATTAAATGATATACTGCCTGTTAATGATTATCCCAGTGCTTAGTGTCTTTTAATATGCCAAATAAATACTATTTTAAAACATGTATAATAATTATTATGCCCATATAGTTGTAATAGGCTCTTTTAGGTCTTCTCAAAAATATCTCCCTATTCAAACAATATATTTTTCTTCAATCCTAGATCTGATCATGTCACTGTCTGGCTTAAAATCTTCAGTGATTCAAATGGATCCTTCTACCCAGAGAGCTCCATATTATGGCCACAACCAAATCTTCAGCATTTAGTCCCACTACTATTTCTTATTTACTTTATCATCCAACTAAGACAAGCAACTTAACATTTGTCCTGATAGTCTCAGCCAAGTCTGAACTTGGGCTGACCTGCTGGCCAAGAATCTACTTCACCATCTTGATTTGCTAGTGTTCTGTCAAACCATCACAGAAGACTCAAATGTCACCTCCTCCAAGAAATCTCCCTAATTACTAGAAGAAGAAATATCGTTTCTCTTCCTTTGTTCCCATTGCCCATAGTAATGTTGTCATGGCACATATTGTATTCTGCCTCGTAATGTTGATAATTGTGAATATGTCTTGTCTATACTACTGAAATCAAGAACCTAATATTTCACATATTTGTGTAAACTCTATAGTGAAGAATATACAGAGCCCATAGGTGAGAAATAAGTGATTTGAGCATTGAATTAAATTATATTAAGTTAATATATAAACTGTAAATGTTTTTAGCTGAATGCCCAGTTTGGAAGAGATATTACTGGTGTATATTTTCTCACGTTTTTCATTCTTACCATTTAAAAGTATACTTTCATATAATTTTGACTTTTTTTTTTAAAGTGGAGAAAGACCCTATTTGCTTCCATAAAGGAATATTTATTTGGAAAAATAGTTTTTCCTTCCATTTACAGAGTTAAATATATGGCTACTTGAAAGAATTCAGAAGAAAAAAAAAACCTGGGACACTTACATTGAGACTTTAGATGAAAGAAAGATAATTACAATTAAATATACCCTGTACAGTGGCTGTCCTCCTCCGAGTATATTTGAGGACAATATTGACTCTGCCAAAATACTTATATGTAGCTTCTCTTTCCGGTCAAATCAAACTCTACTTACATGAAACATCTTAAATGCACCCCAATGTTCATAGCAGCATTATTTACAATTGCCAAGATATGGAAGCAACCTAAATGTCCATGAACAGATGAATGGATAAAGAAGCTGTGGTGTATATGTATATATATATATATATATATATATATATATATATATATACATACACACACACACACACAATGGAAAACTAATCAGACATAAAAAAGAACGAAATTTTGCCATTTGCAGCAACATGGATGGACTTGTAGGGTATTATGCTAACTGAAATAAGTCAGACAGAGAAAGACAAATACTGTATGATATCACTTATATGCGGAATCTAAAAAATACAACAAATTAGTGAATATAACAAAAAAGAAGCAGACACAGATATAGAGAGCAAATTAGTGTTTACCAGTGGGGAGGGGAAGGAGGGGAAACATAGGGGTGGGGGAGTGGGTGGCACAAGCTATTGGGTGTAAGATCGGCTCCAGGATGTACTGTACAACATGGGGAGTGTAGCCAATATTTTGTAATAACTGAAAATGGAAAACAAAGTTTAAAAAATTGTATAAAAAAATTTAAAAATATATTTCCCAGCTGAAAAATAAATTTAAAAAACATTTTAATTGACACAGTAATTCTCTCTATGTTTATATAGAACATGGATCATTCTTATAAGTCTTTGATAGTACCTGCTTTTTTTTTTTGAACCAACTGAGTGTCTTCAAGTAGTACATAAACTTCTTGCATCTGGGCACCTAAGGAGGTTCTAAATGCAATTCTTCCCTGGATATCTAAAGAATCTGAGTCAGTGTCAGGGCTGTAGTTTCACACAAGTCTTGCTGATGGGTCCTCTCTCCTTTATAGGATTATTGTTGTGACTGAGTTCCTGCTTCCAGGTCTCTGTCATGTTCTCTCTGCCAAACTCCATGTTGTCAAATTCCACCTCTTCCACAATCTTCTGTTCTTTTTTCAGAAAGAAGACTTATGCCCACAAACCTAATCCATTCATTCTGCTGTGAAATATCCCAATAAATGCTGACCCCCATCTGCCTGGGCCACTGCCTAGCTCTTATGCTACACTTGCTGATTGCACGCTGGCTCACTTGCTTAGAAACTGCCGAGGAGCTTTCAGATGCTGCTTGATTAACTCTGACGGGCCATCCATCCAGTTCCTGCTGCCTGGACTGTAATGCATTGTCGAATCTATACTGGTTGATAATGTATCAAATCTGGAGTCCACCTACCACATACCAACCTTTCCTTTTAGGCTCCTTTCCTTTTTTGATTGTGATTCCATTTATTCTAAGATATCACAGATTCTTTAAAAAATGTTTATTAAGTTGTCAAATATAACAACTTGTTTCAGTTACAATTGTAAAATGTTAGAAAACTAGTCTTCAATTGCCACTGTAGCCTCTCATCATCTCTGTTGATGCTCATAGAACCAATAACTTTCTATTTTCTTAGGTCACTTCTTTAAATATCATGAGATTTCTTTCTTTTTCTCTTTTTCTCTTCCAACTCTATAACAAGGGTCTTAACTTCTCTTCTATGCTAGATTTCTTTTTTCCTATTAATAGTAATCTGGCTCCTGTTAAACATGGTAATTCCTACAAGTTTGAACTGGGATTTTATTTAGATATTTACATTAATAATAAAAAAAACCTTTCTCAAATATTTTCATCAGGGCTTCCCTGGTGGCGCAGTGGTTGAGGGTCCGCCTGCCGATGCAGGGGACACGGGTTCGTGCCCCGGTCTGGGAAGATCCCACATGCCGCGGGGCGGCTAGGCCCGTGATCTATGGCCGCTGAGCCTGCGCGTCGGGAGCCTGTGCTCCACAACAAGAGAGGCCACAGCAGTGAGAGGCCCGTGTACCGCAAAAAAAAAAAAATATTTTCATCATATCATTTCCTTATTTAAGAACAGTTTTCAAATAGCTATTGGGACTAACCAAAACTCATTTCTCTGTATTTTAAGACCCTCTATTAACTGTCTTCTTTATATCTATTAACTTAACATCTCTGTTTTAGTCATTCAATTTGCACAATTTATTACTTTTGCACTATAAATCTTTGAACCTATGATTTTCAGTGCAGGAAATATGGAGTCAAACAACTGCATAAAGACATCCAAATTAAGACACTGGTAAATTGCTTTATCTGGACCAAACCTTAATACCAGTCTATGTATATAGATCCATTAAAAACACTACGTGGGGGAAAGAGTCAAACGAATTAGCCAGCTAGCCGCTTATTTTGGACTTCAGGTTTATAACATAGATTTTTTTCCCCCTATTTTTGCCTCTGACTCAAAATATACATATCACTTGTTTTGAGACAAAACTCAAAACTATCCTTAAATTGTTCTTTTTTAAAGTAGTAAGTTCAATTCTGAGACTAATTAGCTCTGCACTCACCAAACAGTTAAAAAACAGTGTAATGACTGTCAATACAATATTTTCAAATCAGGTCTAAGATTACTTATTACATATGTTGAGACATAATTAGATGTATGGGAAAAAACTGTTTCACCACCTAATTTTGGAGTTGACTCATGTACACGAAGATGATAAGTGGCAGTTAAGGTCAGTGATTATTTAAGGACACAGTTTCAGTTTGGGTCATTAGGGCATCTGTTGCCTTCTCATAAGAAGTTGGACTTGAGATAGCTTTTGAAATATGAGTAGATTCAAGGAAAGTATTTTAGCGAAGGCTTAGAGGCTGAGAAAAGAGGTGAACGTAAACACTATCAATCCATCGCAGGGGAATAGACAGTGGGCTAGCCTAACAGAAACAATGTATATTAAGTAGCAGTAAGAATAGATGTTGAAAAGGTAAATTGAGCTGGATTACATAGGACCTTAAAATAAAGTCTGGATTTCTCAGGCAGATAATGTCTTAAATATAGTCTTATACAGAGTAGATGTCCAATGAATAAATGGATGCATTTCTTCAAGAAATCTAAAGACATATAAAATGCTAATAATGGTGCCTTGTTGCCAACAGAGAGAATAATGACAGGTCAACAGAACTGATGAAAGCACCAGAATTATTTATAGCATCAATAATATATTTGATTTCATTTCCAGTGTGGAAGCTTACATTCACCATCGAGAAAGAGCATTTATTCTGTCTTATGGAAACTGAAAAAAAGAACATATTTTCTCAATTCTATCAAATTTCTTTGACTATACCAAGTGTTAACCAAGGGTAAAACATTGTTCATAGAAATCAGGTTAGTGGTCTGCAAGAAGACTTTTTAAATTAAGTTTTTAATAATCAGGATGGCCCTTTATTATTTTACTTTTCTCTAAAAAATGCATTATCACTCAACTGATATCACTTTGGGAATGAACATTACCTACACATAAGTAAGGCCATGATGAAAACAAGAGTTACTTTCAAAACCAAGAAAGAGTAAATTCAAGTGTATAAGACATCACCCTCCATAGGGTGATGAAGGTCATCTTGCTAATAGAGCTTTAGATTTACAGGAAGTATTTCATGATGGCCTTGAGGACCACACAGAAATATTAACAAGTGAAAACATGACGATATTTTCTGACTTCATTCATAGCTAATATTTCACAATCTTTCAAAATACAATTAGTTTCTACAAGTTTCTATACATTAAATTTCACTCATATCTTGAATTTTTAGATACACAGTGAAATTTAATTAACAGATGACAGTTACTGAAACTGAGCTTAATTTTGCTTGCCTTAGAAATGGACATATTAATTTCTATATCAGTGGCTTTGGTCAGATGAGGGCATGATGAAATAAAGCACATAAATCTCAAAAAACCCCCACAAAACCTAGATATACTTTAGTTTAGATATGGCAGAACCATGTAGTGGAAAGAATATGGACTTTCAAGTTCAGTTGAAAAACTTGCATTCTTTTCACTGCATCAAATTCTGTGCCTTAAAAACACGAATTCTTTAACAGTATGATCCAGAATCTCTACCGCAAAGTGAGAAAATTGGCTCAAATAATAATATGCAGGTATATGTTTTGTCCATAGAGTGAGGTGGTGCTGCAGTCAAGGCCACGTTTGAATTTGTTGTTGATTGCTCCCAGCTATGTGTTCCCAGTCCAATCGTGGGAGTGGCCTGGGGAAGGTCCAATCATGCACATAGCCAAGGTTTTTCAACCCTAACCCTCCAGCTTTCCTCAATTTGTTCTACTGAGGAACAGCATACTTCTACTCTCTAATTTAGAATAATATAGAAAAATGTCACTAGCTATCCAATACCCTAGCTCTGGAAAATTTGGGGAGATTTTGAGGGAGGATGGATTTCTCCTCATCTATCAGTGTGCAAAGAAATCTTACACCACCAGAAAAGGAACATGAGGATGAAGAACTGGTAGTATGCAGAGCTTTTCTACACACAGTTCAAGATTCTTTCCCACAAAATCATATTTATCCAAAAAATAATAGTCAAAAGAGAAATCAAATTCCCAAGACTAGAACTATAATTTTTATATTGAAAAACAGTATTCCCTATTGACCTATAAGTAACCCAACAAGTTATTTCAGTTCCAGTCAAGTTTCTGATATTCTTTGGTTAATAGTTCTGAGCAAGAACCAGATACAACACACAAAGGGGCAGAAAAGAGTATTTTCTTCAAAGTGACAGTTAACTTAGCATGGGCACGTGTGTGTGTGTGTTTGTGTGTGTGTGTGTGTATAGAATATACAATTACTTTACATATGCACATACATACACACTATATAAATATCAATATATATACACATGTAACTTTTCTGATTCTTTATCTGTCTGTGGCATTGTTCCAGCCTTTGTTAAATTTTGGTATTCTGTTATTTTGTTTGGGGTTATGTCACTCAAGAAGTCCTCAGTAATCCTTGAATATTAGATGAGTAGTGGTGAATAGCTATTTGTTTTCTATTGAGAATAAGTGCTAGAGCTGAATTTGAGGTGGAAAAATTTGTTAAGAGTTATAAAGAACTTTTTCAATTCATACAGTTTATTAGACTAAAATTAGGAAACTTTTCCTTTCAGGATTTCAGGATAGGAATCACTCAGAGAACCGTTTGAAGCACATGACCTTGCCTTAAGTTTTTGATTTTAAAATTAAAACTAGAATTTACATTAATTAAAAGGAATAGTAAATACAAAAAAAGCATAAGTAAAAAAAAAAGAAAAATCTAGACAGAATTCAAGAGGGATCACTTAATCCCTTTACAACAATACTCAAAATAAAATATTTGGATCCCAGTCAAGTGATACTTCATTCAGTGGCTCATTAAAAACAG
Organism: Phocoena phocoena; assembly: GCF_963924675.1. Taxonomy (NCBI): domain Eukaryota; kingdom Metazoa; phylum Chordata; class Mammalia; order Artiodactyla; family Phocoenidae; genus Phocoena; species Phocoena phocoena. The sequence goes on from NC_089223.1 coordinate 114,106,305, forward strand.
AGTTCACTGGTCCACATGCATTTTGAAGATTTTTAAAAAGTTAACTTATCTCACTGGTTTTAATAATATTTTATTATAATGGTCATAAGGTGTTAGGATGGGGAAAAAAGCTGTTATATTGAGGTTTCATCTTTGGAGGATAAAAAGCCTAACAGCAGAAATACAAAAAAGATGACATGATCTTAACAATCTCTAGTTCCTTTATTATTCTAAGCTGTGTTCTATTATTTTTGTTTATATGCTTGCTAAAATTACTTGTTCACAGAAAGAATTTAATTATATATAAAACAAGATAGGCACAAGTGAAACTCTTGAATCAAGATGATAAAAAAGGGAATTATTCTCAGAATTACCTACCCACCTTAGTAAAACATATTTGGCTTTTCCTTTATCTGATAGCAATCACAGGGTGAATTTGTTATACTGAAGCCAATTTGACCTTAGCCTAGAACTGCTACCAGTTAACACTGCTGTGTAACCCAAAATGACGTGATAATAGAGATAGTGATGGTAGCTCCTGAGGTCAAGTCCAATACCACATCCCCTATAAAACTTTTTTTTTATATCTATATTTACAAATGTATGAACATTTCATATAGACAAGCACTATGCTTACTTGTTATATAAAAGTCTTGGGCTGCTTCTCTATCTTATATTTTAACCACCATTGTCAAACCTAAGTAGGGCAGGAGGATCTGTCCAGCGATAGATTTTCATGACTGTTATTAGTCTTACTGCTACAAACTGCAACATGTGTGGAGTAATGGAGGCTGTTCTATGGGGTGTTGGCTGGGGTGGGCAAAATCTAAAAGAGGCAAGGAGATTAAGTTCAAATACTCTTTAGGATATTTTAGTTCTATGCTCCTCTGAAGCATTTTGGGGGTAGGTGAGGAATGGTTAAGGTTTAGTTTAAGTTTTACTTTTAATGCTTATTTTATCTCAAATTTACTGCATCTTAAAGTTTTGAGTAATTAGAAGTCTAAAATATTCAAAATTCTATTTCATCAATACCACAGAGTTAGTGAAAGAAAAATAATCATGTGATTTATAAATGTTCTTACCTTCACATCTTTGACATTCATCCTTGTTCCTTCCTTCCCAACAAAGATATCATCAATGTCCACAAGGATATACCTGTCCAAAGACAATGTCAGTCTCTTCCCTGACAAGAAGGAGATGGCATCTATGAAGATGAGCTTGTGCAGCCAAAAGTTTAAGTTGTTGCCAAAGAGAACTCGCTGAATTCCATCATGAAGCCCCAGATCCTGAATCACCGTCGCATAGAGTGGTTTGCTGGAGAAGGATGAAAGGGATTTTTCTGTCTGTAATTCAGTTAAAAGCACAGGCTGGTAGGTTGAATGATTATACTGGAAAATTGTCCAGTCTTCCCCAGGAAGAGGGCCTTTCTCAACCTTAGGGGCTTTGGTAATATGCAGCAAAGGAGACTGAGGGTTGACAAAACAGTCCTTTAGAGCTAGATTATTGAAAAGGTTTAATGGAAAACCTTTTAATTGTGTACTCGGTGAGCTGTTTTCATTGGCTTTATGAAAACCAATTATACTAACACTGTATTCCACACAGTATTTTTCTAAAAGCTCTCGATTCCATGAGTCCATGCTGACATACTTCAGAATATTTTCATAAATAACTAAAATATATTTCCCTTTGCCATTATCTGTTAGAGGGGGTATGTCTCCCTTGCCAGGGGCAATGACCATATGGAACTGAAATCGGCTGGACTCCAAGATAGCGATAATATCTTGACCAAGTTGAGAGTACTGGCTCTCCACAAACAGGAGGACTGTAGGATCAGTTTTGGATGTATCAATAGGTTTGACTGTCTTCAGCTCCATTGACCGATATGGTAGGATTTTAACGTCAGTACATTCTGCTGCTGCAGTGGTTTCCATAAGTGTCATTTCCTGTTTATAGCCAGAGTAGAGGAAATAGGCAGAAATGACAATGCTCACCAAGCAAAAGGTGGCTAAGAGAACAATCAATGTTCGAAAACTTCTCCGAAGCTTCACAACAAGATTCATTTTTTAAAATACTGCTTTGGAAGCTTTTTCCAAGTTCTTTTCCTAAAGTGCCATCGTAAATAAAGTATGAAATGGTACAAATGCTACTTCCCACAAGTTCATGTAACCATTGCAAACCATGTAAAATGTTTGATGGGATTGCAAGCAAGTTAAAGTTGGAGGACAGTGGACTAGGAAAGTAAAAGTTGAAGAGATTTTGAATATGTCCAATAACAAATGTTGCTGTAGAGTCCTCTAAACATTACCTGAAAAAGAGGAGAAATATAATGACTAGAACAAAAATAGTAATATAAGTATTTTCGTGTATACCTATGCTGATATATAAGAAACATACATATTAAAGATAAATTTAGTATGTTAATATGCTAAAATATTAATAACCCAACGTTTACAGTCTAGATTTTACTACTTAGAATGTAGTAGATTTTTTTCATGTCTTCAAGAACACAGACCCTATTTAATTTTGCCAAAATATACATCTATATAGAAATACTGATTGAGATTTTTCAAACTAGTCACCTCAAAAAAAAAAGGTAAGAAATAAAATTCTAGTGTACAATGTTAAACCATAAAACTTATGGTAAAACCATAAAACCATAAATGGTAAAACCACCTTTTTAAAAACCATAAAACTTGCTTCTGCAAGGCTGGTAGACATTATATACATACAGAATTAGAAAACCAGGTATCCGTGTGGGATTTGGACCAGTGCTTTTAAGTATCACTTAACATGCTTTTAAGTATCTACTTAGGTATCTGGAGTTCTAAGGTGAGGAGATGATTTTGTCTCAAATACATAGTAGTTACAGGTTTTTCCCTTTAGTAACATTCTTTTCTGAAGTCACAGGGAGACACTTGGGCTTCTTCAGCATAACAGCCAAAATAGAGAGGATTTCTCTTTCACCATTCTTAGAAGCAAAGTGAGAGAGAAGCTATGGGAGAAAGAACAAAATGAGAAGAGGATCTTAGATCTTTTTAATGAAACAGAGGCCAGAAACCTAGATGAGAAGAAAAATCTTGACATGTTTTTCTCAAAGCACATTCCTAAATTTGGCTGATTTCTCTAATTAGAATTAAAATTGTTTTCGATTATTACATTTTATCCAACAGTCAAGTGTTCTACTTCCCTTATCAATTTCTTTAAAAAGAAAAAAAGTAGAAAAAAAATTAGAAAGCATTAACCCCAGCTTTCCCAAATTGCTTCACCACAAATGGACATAATTTCCCATTATTTTTGACTCTGATTTTTAGTGAATTCCTTCCTATACAAATTTTCTTCATTCTCCTCAAAACTGTGTTAGACTAATTATGGAATTTTCTATTTCCCAGTTTACCAAAATAGCATCCCTAGGAAAGTAACCACAATAGGTTATGTTTTTAATGTGATACATATACTTTAAGGTGTATATTATTGATGTACTATATCATAGAGAATCAAATTAGAGTGTTTTGTAATATGAGTTGTATATTCCATCACACTGCAAATATTTTATGTTTCTTTTTTATTTTTTAATTTGAAGAAACTGAATAATGATTAAAAGAATATTAGATTAAATGATTAAACATAGTATTGTAGCGCTTTATTTTTATGTTATGAAACACATTTTTTCTTAGTAATCTAAGTTTTAAAAATCAACAAGTTGAAATAACATTTGTTTTTGTCTTAGATTTTGAGAAAAAAATTTAAAACAATCTCAAAAGTACATGAGTTAAAAATTTTAAATTTCTACCAAACATTTTACTTCTTCAGATTCCAAATATATAAGTAGGCCTGAATTTTCCCCTTTGAAATAGTGAGCCAATTTAAAAAATCTCTCCAGTGATTTCAAATTCACTTTAAAGGAAAATTAACTCCACATGCTAGGGACTTACTAATACACTGTTATCAGACATAATTTTTAAGATAATTATTTGCTCCCCCAAAACCTTTCAATTTTTTTAAAGTTCTGTTCCCTTTGAATACATTGAATTATTATTTTACTAAAAAGAAATAAAAAACAGTGATAAAAAGGCTTAGGTTTGGTATAAAATACATAAACCAATTATGGTCTACCCTCTACTTTTATGTATGTTTGAAAATGTTCATAAAGTACATTTTAAAATAAAAATCAAATTAAATTATATATATAAAATATTGAAAGAGATTTGGAATTTGCCAAAGAAAGTTATCCAGTCTTTATTATATTCCTTCCCAGACTTCTCCAAGCTCATGTATTTGATTAAAAAATCCATTTAAGGAGACATGGAATCAGTCCCACTCCCACCCCACCCCATCCCTGCATCACTCCACAAAAGTAGAAATCTAATCCACATACTTTGGTGGTTTAGTATTTTCAGAATGCATTCAATCAGGAATTTGAAAAGAAACTAAGTGCATGCCAGGTTAATATTTGTTAAATCCTTATCTATTCTGACATCAAAAATGTGACTTTTATTTTTGAATGTACAAAGTATGAGATGTCAGTTTTGCATATTAGAACAGCTCATTCTAATATGCAATAGTGAAAAGGAAATAAAAAAGCATATGGAACTAGAATTTGCCAACCAAAAGAATAAATAAAATTTAAATGTGACATTTATTTAAAATTAATAGATGCAGATTACCACCACTGTAGATATATGTTTCACTCTGTGTTTGTGTGCGTGTATGTGTGTGTGTTAATCGAATGAGTTATACTTCCCATTCAATCCTCCTGTTTATTCTTCCCTAGCAAAAACTGGCCAGTGGAGGTGAGGAAGCCTGAGCAATAAAAGATAATGTAACAAGGAAATTTACTTATGTCCTGTGCCTGAGATAAGAAATGATATGGTATGCCAGAGATATAGTATATACATTTGGGGAGGGGAAAAATTTCCCCCCTAGCCCACTTGGTTCATTGGGGTGTTCTAACAATTAAAATGAAAAAAAAAAAAGAAAGAAAGAAAGCAGGGGAAAAACAAAGTTAATTTCATATGTATGGAGGTCTCATAGATATAGGACTTAAGAAGTGACCAAAGGAGGAGAGGGGGAAGATGGCAGAAGAGTAAGACGCAGAGATCACCTTCCTCCCCACAGATACATCAGAAATAGATCTACACGTGGAACAACTCCTACAGAACACCTACTGAACGCTGGCAGAGGACCTCAGACCTCCCAAAAGGCAAGAAACTCCCCACGTGCCTGGGTAGGGCAAAAGAATAAAGAATAAACAGAGACAAAAGAATAGGGATGGGACCTGCACCAGTGGGAAGGAGCTGTGAAGGAGGAAATGTTTCCACACACTAGGAAGCCCCGTCGCGGGCGGAGACTGCGGGTGGCGGAGGGGGAAAGCTTCAGGGCCGCAGAAGAGAGCACAGCAACAGGGGTGCGGAGAGCAAAGCGGAGAGATTACCGCACAGAGGATCGGTGCCGACCAGCACTCACCAGTCCGAGAGGCTTGTCTGCTCACCGGCCGGGACGGGAGGGCCTGGGAGCTGAGGCTCAGGCTTCGGTCAGAGCGCCGGGAGAGGACTGGGGCTGGCGGCATGAACACAGCCTTCAGGGAGTTAGTACACCACGGCTAGCCTGGAGGGAGTCCGGGAAAAGGTCTGGACCTGCCAAAGAGGCAAGAGACTTTTTCTTCCCTCTTTGTTTCCTGGTGCACGAGGAGAAGGGATTAAGAGCGCTGCTTAAAGGAGCTCCAGAGACGGGCGCGAGCCGCGGCTAACAGCGCGGACCCCAGAGACGGGCATGAGATGCTAAGGCTGCTGCTGCCGCCACCAAGAAGCCTGTGCGTGAGCACAGGTCGCTATCCACACCTCTCTTCCCGGGAGCCTGTGCAGCCTGCCACTGCCAGCGTCCCGGGATCCAGAGACAACTTCCCCGGGAGAACGCACGGCACACCTCAGGCTAGTGCAACGTCACGTCGTCCTCAGCCGCAACGTCACGCCGTCTTCTGCCGCAACGTCACGCTGTCCTCTGCCGCAACGTCACGCCGTCCTCTGCCGCTGCAGGACCGCCCTGCACGCCGTGCCCCTCCCTCCCCCCGCCCCCCCGGCCTGAGTGAGCCAGACTCCCGAATCAGCGGCTCCTTTAACCCCGTCCAGTCTGAGCAAAGAACAGACGCCCTTCAGCGACCTACACGCAAAGGCGGGGCCAAATCCAAAGCTGAGCCCCGGGAGCTGTGCGAACAAAGAAGAGAAAGGGAAATCTCTCCCAGCAACCTCAGAAGCAGCGGATTAAATCTGCACAATCAACTTGATGTACCCTTCATCTATGGAATACCTGAATAGACAACGAATCATCCCACATTGAGGAGGTGGACTTTGGGAGCCATGATATATATATATATATATTTTTTTTTTTTTTTTCTCTTTTTGTGAGTGTGTGTATGCTTCTGTGTGAGATTTTGTCTGTATAGCTTTGCTTTCACCATTTTTCCTAGGGTTCTATCCATCCGTTTTTTGTTTCTATTTTTACTTAAAAAATATTTTTTCGAAATAACTATTTTTTATTTTAATAACTTTATTTATTTTATCTTACTTTATTTTATCCTTTTTCTTTCTTTCTACTTTTTCTCCCTTTAATTCTGAGCCCTGTGGATGAAGGTCTCTTGGTGCTGCAGCCAGGAGTCATTGCTTTGCCTCTGAGGTGGGAGAGTCAACTTCAGGACACTGGTCCACAAGAGAACTCCCAGCTCCATGTAATAGCAAATGGCGAAAATCTCCCAGAGATCTCCATCTCAACACCAACACCCAGCTTCACTCAACGACCAGCAAGCTACAGTGCTGGACACCCTATGCCAAACAACTAGCAAGACAGGAACATAACCCCACCCATTAGCAGAGAGGCTGCCTAAAATCATAATAAGTCCACAGACACCCCAAAATACACCAGACGTGGACCTGCCCACCAGAAAGACAAGATCCAGCCTCATTCACCGGAACACAGGCACTAGTCCCCTCCACCAGGAAGCCTACACAATGCACTGAACCAACTTTAGCCACTGGGGACAGACACCAAAAACTACGGGAACTACGAACCTGCAGCCTGCAAAAAGGAGACCCCAAACACAGTAAGATAAGCAAAATGAGAAGACAGAAACACACACAAGATGAAGGAGCAAGATAAAAACCCACCAGACCTAACAAATGAAGACGAAATAGGCAGTCTACCCAAAAAGAATTCAGAATAATGATAGTAAAGATGATCCAAAATCTTGGAAATAGAATAGAGAATATGCAAGAAACATTTAATAAGGACCTAGAAGAACTAAAGATGAAACAAGCAACGATGAACAACACAATAAATGAAATTTAAAATACTCTAGAAGGGATCAATAACAGAATAACTGAGGCAGAAGAACGGATAAGTGACCTGGAAGATAAAATAGTGGAAATAACTACTACAGAGCAGAATAAAGAAAAAAGAATGAAAAGAACCAAGGACAGTCTCAGGGACCTCTGGGAAAACATTAAATGCACCAACATTCGAATTATAGGGGTTCCAGAAGAAGAAGAGAAAAAGAAAGGGACTGAGAAAATATTTGACGAGATTATAGTTGAAAACTTCCCTAATATGGGAAAGGAAATAGTTAATCAAGTCCAGGAAGCACAGAGAAACCCAGAAAGGATAAATCCAAGGAGAAACATGCCAAGACACATATTAATCAAACTGTCAAAAATTAAATACAAAGAAAACATATTAAAAGCAGCAATGGAAAAACAACAAATAACACACAAGGGAATCCCCATAAGGTTAACAGCTGATCTTTCATCAGAAACTCTGCAAGCCAGAAGGGACTGGCAGGACATATTTAAAGTATTGAAGGAGAAAACCCTACAACCAAGATTACTCTACTCAGCAAGGATCTCAATCAGATTTGATGGAGAAATTAAAACCTTTACAGACAAGCAAAAGCTGAGAGAGTTCAGCACCACCAAACCAGCTTTACAACAAATGCTAAAGGATCTTCTCTAGGCAAGAAACACAACAGAAGGAAAAGACCTACAATAACAAACCCAAAACAATTAAGAAAATGGGAATAGGAACATATATATTGATAATTACCTTAAATGTAAATGGATTAAATGCTCCCACCCAAAGACACAGACTGGCTGAATGGATACAAAAACAAGACCCATATATTTGCTGTCTACAAGAGACCCACTTCAGACCTAGAGACACATAGAGACTGAAAGTGAGGGGATGGAAAACGATATTTCATGCAAATGGAAACCAAAAGAAAGCTGGAGTAGCAATTCTCATATCAGACAAAACAGACTTTAAAATAAAGACTATTACAAGAGACAAAGAAGGACACTACATAATGATCAAGGAATCGATCCAAGAAGAAGATATAACAATTGTAAATATTTATGCACCCAACATAGGAGCACCTCAATGCATAAGGCAAATACTAACATCCATAAAGGGGGAAATCGACAGTAACACAACCATAGCAGGGGACTTTAACACCCCACTTTCACCCATGGACAGATCATCCAAAATGAAAATAAACAAGGAAACACAAGCTTTAAATGATACATTAAACAAGATGAACTTAATTGATATTTATTAGACATTCCATCCAAAAACAACAGAATACACATTTTTCTCAAGTGCTCATGGAACATTCTCCAGGATAGATCATATCTTGGGTCACAAATCAAGCCTTGGTAAATTTAAGAAAATTGAAATTGTATCAAGTATCTTTTCCAACCACAACACTATGAGACTAGATATCAATTACAGGAAAAGATCTGTAAAAAATACAAACACATGGAGGCTAAACAATACACTACTTAATAACCAAGTGATCACTGAATAAATCAAAGAGGAAATAAAAAAATACCTAGAAACAAATGACAATGGAGACACGACGACCCAAAACCTATGGGATGCAGCAAAAGCAGTTCTAAGGGGGAAGTTTATAGCAATACAATCCTACCTTAAGAAACAGGAAACATCTTGAATAAACAACCTAACCTTGCAACTGAAGCAATTAGAGAAAGAAGAACAAAACCCCCCCAAAGTTAGCAGCAGGAAAGAAATCATAAAGATCAGATCAGAAATAAATGAAAAGGAAATGAAGGAAATTATAGCAAGGATCAATAAAACTAAAAGCTGGTTCTTTGAGAAGATAAACAAACTTGATAAACCATTAGCCAGACTCATCAAGAAAAAAAGGGAGAAGCCTCAAATCAATAGAATTAGAAATGAAAAAGGAGAAGTAACAACTGACACTGCAGAAATAAAAAAGATCATGAGAGATTACTACAAGCAACTCTATGCCAATAAAATGGACAACCTGGAAGAAATGGACAAATTCTTAGAAATGCACAACCTGCCAAGACTGAATCAGGAAGAAATAGAAAATATGAACAGACCAATCACAAGCACTGAAATTGAAACTGTGATTAAAAATCTTCCAACAAACAAAAGGCCAGGACCAGATGGCTTCATAGGCGAATTCTATCAAACATTTAGAGAAGAGCTAACACCTATCCTTCTGAAACGCTTCCAAAATATAGCAGAGGGAGGAACACTCCCAAACTCATTCTACGAGGCCACTATCACCCTGATACCAAAACTACACAAGGATGTCACAAAGAAAGAAAACTACAGGCCAATACCAGTGATGAACATAGATTCAAAAATCCTCAGCAAAACACTAGCAAGCAGAATCCAGCACATTAAAAGGATCATACACCATGATCAAGTGGGGTTTATTCCAGGAATGCAAGGGTTCTTCAATATATGCAAATCAGTCAATGTGATACACCATATTAACAAATTGAAGGAGAAAAGCCATATGATCATCTCAATAGATGCAGAGAAAGCTTTCGACAAAATTCAACACCCATTTATGATAAAAACCCTGCAGAACGTAGGCATAGAGGGAACTTTCCTCAACATAATAAAGGCCATATATGACAAACCCACAGCCAACATCGTCCTCAATGGTGAAAAACTGAAACCATTTCCACTAAGATCAGGAACAAGACAAGGTTGCCCACTCTCACCACTCTTATTCAACATAGTTTTTGGAGTTTTACCCACAGCAATCAGAGAAAAAATGGAAATAAAAGGAATCCAAATCAGAAAAGTAGAAGTAAAGCTGTCACTGTTTGCATATAACATGATGCTATACATAGAGAATCCTAAATATGCTACCAGAAAACTACTAGAGCTAATCAATGAATTTGGTAAAGTAACAGGATACAAAATTAATGCACAGAAATCTCTTGCATTCCTATACACTAATGATGAAAAATCTGAAAGTGAAATCAAGAAAACTTTCCCATTTACCATTGCAACAAAAGGAATAAAATATCTAGGAATAAACCTACCTAAGGAGACAAAAGACCTGTATGCAGAAAATTATAAGACACTGATGAAAGAAATTAAAGATGATACAAATAGATGGAGAGATATACCATGTTCTTGGATTGGAAGAATCAACATTGTGAAAATGACTCTACTATCCAAAGCAATCTACAGATTCAGTGCAATCCCTATCAAACTACCACTGGCATTTTTCACAGAACTAGAACAAAAAAATTTCGAAACAATAAATGCTGAAGAGGGTGTGGAGAAAAGGGAACACTCTTGCACTGCTGGTGGGAATGTGAACTGGTACAGCCACTATGGAGAACAGTATGGAGGTTCCTTAAAAAACTGCAAATAGAACTACCATATGACCCAGCAATCCCACTACTGTGCATATACCCTGAGAAAACCATAATTCAAAAAGAGTCATGTACCAAAATGTTAATTGCAGCTCTATTTACAATAGCCTGGAGATAGAAACAACCTAAGTGTCCATCATCAGATGAATGGATAAAGAAGATGTGGTACATATACAATGGAATATTACTCAGCCATAGAAAGAAACGAAATTGAGTTATTTGAAGTGAGGTGGATGGACCTAGAGTCTGTCATACAGAGTGAAGTAAGTCAGAAAGAGAAAGACAAATACCGTATGCTAACACATATATATGGAATCTAAGAGAAAAAAAATGTCATGAAGAACCTAGGGGTAAGACAGGAATAAAGACACAGACCTACTAGAGAATGGACTTGAGGATATGGCGAGGGGGAAGGGTAAGCTGTGACAAAGTGAGCGAGTGGCATGGACATATATACACTACCAAACGTAAAATAGATAGCTAGTGGGAAGCAACCACATAGCACAGGAAGATCAGCTCGGTGCTTTGTGACCACCTAGAGGGGTGGGATAGGGAGGGTGGGAGGGAGGGAGATGCAAGAGGGAAGAGATATGGGAACATATGTATATGTATAACTGATTCACTTTGTTATAAGGCAGAAAGTAACACACCATTGTAAAGCAATTATACTCCAATAAAGATGTGAAAAAAAAAAAGTGACCAAAGCAAGCAGCTTTTAGGCAAAGAAACAATAAATTTGAGAGTAATTGACAGACAAAGAAACTTGGGCTTGGGTACTAGTTAGTGTAGAATCTAAGCAGTTTGTTTACACAGCCTTTTCTACTCTGAATTCCCTATCTCTGGTGATAAAGATGTCTCCTTACCTCCTGCTTCAGGGAAGGTACCTTTCACATGGGAGATTATTTCCTAATTTCTGGAGACAAAGTAGAGGTAGAGTGTTCTTCTCACACTGGCTGTTTCTTAAGTAACTTTAATTCCAAATAATCAATATGCCACTTTGGCACATTTGGGGTGGCTGCCCTGAGCCCCAACAATGTATATTGATCTCTGCCCCCAGTTCCTGGCACTGAGCTCCTAAATCCCTTGTAATTTCCTTGGTGATACGAGTGTCTTTCGTCCTAATGAGGTGATATGAGCAGGACCCTGTGGGGCTACTGGGCACAAAAGCCTTCCTGTGCCCCCCACTTATTTGAATACAGGAAATAGTCTTCATTCAGCCTCCATGACCTTCCCTGAGTTCCAACCGGCAGGTTCAAGCAATTGTTCATTAGGGAAGGGAGGGGATACAAGACAAGGGAGAAACAACAGTCAAGAGAAACAATAGTGCAGCCTTGGGGCAAGGTTCTGGTTCCCCAACAAGGGATACACACAATATCTTTGAACTGTTTTGCAAATACTGAAACCCCTACCAGGCCGTAGAAGTTAACAGTTAACTTCGATATGGTGCCCACAGGCACGTAGACCCCAGACTGTTGGAATCAGAAGGTTGATGATGCTGACTCCCACTCACCTCACCACCAACCAATCAGAAGAATGTCCATGAGCTGATCATGCTCTCTTTGAACCACTACCATTAAACCCCTTACTTCAGGTTGGGACACACAGTTTTAAGGGTATTAGCCCACTGTGGCTCCCTTTGTCTGGCAAAGCAATAAAGCTATTCTTTTCTACTTCACCCAAAATTCTGTCTCAGAGACTTAATTCAGTATCAGGGTACACAGGCTGGATTCAGCTTCAGAGGCAACAGTTAGTGGGTTCCTGGATGGGAGCTGGGCACCAGAAAGACCAAACAATAGTTAGAAGCTTGGAACTTTCAGCCCAGCCCTATCCTCTAGAAAGTGGAGAGGGGCTAGAAATGACTGATCACGCCAATGCAATGAAGCCTCTATAAAACCTCCCAAAGTACTGGGTTTAGAGAGCTTCTAGGTTTGGGAACACATCCACTCACTGGGAGGGTGACACACCTCCAACTCTGTGAGGACAGAAGGTCCTACTCTCAGGACTGTACCAGCCCTTGCCTTATGGATCTCTTCATCTAGTTGTTCATCTGTATCCTTTATCATATAATAAACTGGTAAAACTAAGCAGGTGTTTCCTTGAGTTCTGTGAGCTGTTTTAGCAAATAATCAAATCCAAGGTGGGGCGTCATGGGGACCTCTGATCTGTAGCCAAGTTGGACAGAGCCAGGGACCTACTACTTGTGATTGGATCTGAAGAGGGGAGCAGTCTCATGGGACCGAGCCTCTAACCTATGGGGTCTGTGCTAACTCCAGTTAGTGTCAAATTTGAATTGTAGGACGCCTGGCTGGTGTCACAAAGCACTGCTTGGTGTGTGTGGGAGAACCGCACACACCTTGTGTTGGAAGTGTTATGAGTGTGATAGTAGTGCGAGAGGAAAGGAGAAACACACAGGAGGAAAAGTAGGTTTTCTATATGCCTATCTAGTACTGTGACCATTAAAAAAAAAAAAAAAAAGGCAAGGCAAAGTGCAAGGAGGTAGGAACGCCAACTTAAGCATCTTGGAAAGGTCAAATAAGACAATCGAGATTATTTTTAAAGACACATGTATGTTAAATGAGTCATATAAAACTAAGAATATTCATTTAAAGATAATGGTGAAGACATTAAAATGCTGCTCCAAAAGTCTAAAAGTTATGTGGCATGTGTTTTTAAGGAGTCTAGGTGATATGTTAAATTTTAATTTTACCTTAATAAAATGCATTGTGAAGGATGAACCTGAGACCAGTTAGCAACGAATTGGCACAAACAGGAGCACTTTGTCTGCTTTCCCCTTCCACCATGATGTTGGTCTTTTGTTACCGAATGAATGGACAAATGTGTGGATGACTGAGTAAACTGTATCTGTGAAGAACTGATATTTCCTCAAGCACCATACCAAGCAAGTTAAATAGACTTTGATCCCAATTCTGCTGAATCTGGCTTTCACATATCCTAATAAATCTATTGTTAAAAATTTGGAAAGGGAGACCTTCTCATTATTTTGGCAACAATCTATCCCAAAATTCCAGTTGTGTGATCCCTGTGCAGACTTTGATGAGAAAAAAAGCAAGGCATTTTTAGGTGCTGCTTTCCTTGTTCTCATTCTTTTTCTTTTTTTAACTTCTGATCTTCCAAGTGTGACTCATCATATCAATAATAGTGGAACAAATAGTTCCCAGAATTTCCCTCTTTTAAGATTAGATAGTATGAAAAAATTATTGTTCTGTGTATCTGTTTTAAAATCGCTCTTTGACTTATTTCCAAACTGTGTTTATAGATTTTCTAAAATAGTCTGCAAAGTCCATTTACCAAGGGGTCTCAATCATTGTAAATTTTTAGTAATATCAGGTAGCAGCAGAGAAATTAGTGAACAAAGCAACTGCAGGTACTAGAGTGATTTTTGGCAAGAAGGAAATTCAGAAGTAAGCCAGGGGCTAAGAATTGCAATGATTGTATGTGTGATTGTTTCTTTCTTGAACATGAACTGATGAACTATACAGAACATCCAAGAGGCTCTTAAAGTTCAGCTGAAATTGAAAAAAAAAGAGAAACTATTTACCAGCATTTAATGAGTAGCTACTACTTGCCAGTCATTATGCTACTTTCTTTGCATTCATCATCCTGTTTAGCCATTATTAGTCTATTTTTTAAATGAAGAAATTGAAGTTTAGAGGGTGTAGGAAAAAGACTGAGATTATACCATGAGTGATTTGTGATGCTAGAGTTCTATTTTCTCACAGTTGCACTGATCAGAAAAATAAAAATTAAGTTAGTTGAAACCAAACTCTTAACAGTTACTGTAATTAAGTACTTTAACACAAATATTGGCAAGTTTTATTTCAACTTTAACAATTCAGATATTCAAAGCTAAAAATATCTAACAAAAATGCAGAAAACATCTATAAGTGAATTGGATCAGATCAAAAGAAGCTGTGTTGTAAGTTGGGATGACATAAGAATTGCAATAATTTGACCACCTTTGACTTTTCATGATACATGGGGGGGAAAACATTTTATCAAGTAACCCATTTCTACATGCTTCATGAGATTTTTGTTTGCCCTTAGGAATATTATGAAGAATTAGCTTATATTTCATATAAATAAAGCAGTGTTTTTAATTAAAAACTGTACTATGTACACAGTTAACCATTCATTCAAATATATTAATGGCACCTTCAATCTCTAGGGGAGAATTCCAAAATTTATAACCATATTTCAAGAGAGATACTCTTTTTTTTTTTCAAATTATAGGTCAACACCACATAAAAGAAAAGAAAATAGATGAGAATAGAAATATTGATGTACTTCACGAAGTGTAAAGGTAAATAGTGCTTTAGGAAACATGTTTGGTGTGTGTGTGTGTGTGTGTGTGTATGTGTGTGTGTGTGTATTTATTTGTGTTCTGGGTCCCAATGCAAGATTATTTTTTATTCTGAATCAGGGTCTAAAGTTTTTGCGAAACACTACTCAAGAGAGCACAGATAATTCAAATCGTTTAACCTGGTTTTATAAATACTGAAGACGTTTTAGCTGTAGATGAATGTAGTCTCCTATGATTCCAAGTGGTTCCTGAAAATATCCACTATTGACTCAAGTTAGGAATTGGTTGATAACATGTAGTTTGGTCACTTGGCGCTCCTTTCAGCTTCCAGGACACAAAGTATTGTGATATTATTCTTGGCAACAACCAAAGCCGCATATATAACTTCTTTCAAATAAAGGTGTAAAGTGATGAGTAATTGTTATATTTACTCAAAATCAAAGAAGTATATTTATTTTATGATTTTCTGCAATAAGGATATTTTCTACCCTTGTAAATAACCAGTTGACTATTACTTAACTTTTATACATTTCATATTTTCTTGACTTCAGTGACATAATATACACTTATTTCAGTCCTCAAGTGTGCATTTTTATCAGTACAACTCCTAAAAGTGTCACTTCAAACATAATGATAACATTACTACCACCATAGTATATTGTAACATCATATTATACTAGGTGCATAGCTCTGAGCTATCAGCTATATTCACACTTCAAAAGGCAACTCAGTAAATAGAAAAGTAAATTTCAGTTGATGTCTTTTCTCATCATTTCTTAGAGATATATATAGTGCCTATTTACCATTTTCCTAGGTCTTGTTTTCTAAAGCAGAGAAACAATATGATTTTTCAAAAAGAATCCATTTTTATTAAAATCAAACTGTAAATATCTATATATTTATCTTGTTTATCAGAAAAACATGGGAACTTTGAGAAGGAAAATACTAAATGGATATTTATTCTGCTTTACCACATAAGATTTCTAGATAGAGTAGCAGAAATGCTATTTGTGACCAAGTGGGGTGATCTAGTAAAATAATCATTGTGTAAAACTGTTTGTATTTATATTTAAAATTTCATTATTGATTTTTTGCCCTTAACACTACTGAAATAATGATATCTCCAGTATGGTCCAGAATTAAGTAGAATTAAACCTCTTTGAAATGCCTGTATCTTTCCTAGAGATTCCTGAAATCCAGGCAACTCCCTTAGAAACTTGGGATGACTTTGGATACATCTGTGGCATCTGTCTCATTTTTGTCTAGATTTGGGGGTAATATTTACAATGGGACATTCAAAATCAAACTAGGACCAGATAAGCTGTCTAAAATTCAATTTTGGATATGCTTCTATTTTCTCCTTTAGGTAAGAAGCAAAGGCATTCATCCAACATTCATTCAACACATAAATGTATCCACGTTTATTAACAGCCTACTATTTTCCATGTACATCTACAAATTCAGCTGTATATCATCTCATCATAAAACAAAAAACAAAAAACCTACCTTATTTTGCTTTCATTTGTTCTTAATTTCTTCTTTTAATTTACTATCTATTTTTCTTTCATTTCTAGAAAGTCTTTTTTATTTTTTTAACACTGGATATAAAACTTGTGCTAATGAATTTATTGTGAAGTGTGGCCATTAATCAGCCAATCTATATGACAGTATTTCCTATCACCATTTTATTTTCTCTCCATATAAACAATTTACATGGGAGCTACAAAAGATGACTGAGGAAATACAATGGTTTGCTTCCTTATTTAGATATAATCTTAACCATTTTCTCTCAAAAGTAGGCTCTTTTTCTATAAGCTGTCTCATCTACAAAGGTGAAATGAAAAAAATTTTAAAAGCTGACACTACTACTTTCTTTGTGCAAATTATTAAATAAATCTTATTACAGAAGCATGAAAAATTTGAAAACCTAGAAAAATAAAAATGAAATGAACATTGCTCAACAAAATCCTCTCATATATTTCTTCCTAGTGTCTTCTCGATATGTAGTTTGTAATCTGGTTTTATGTAGCTGTGATTACACGATAAACATAATTTTTATCCTACCTTTTAACTTAAAATTATAACATAACTAGTTATAATAAAAGGAACGCGTGATTGAGAAGTCCTTCTTATATCCATCATTGTTTTTTTCATTTCTTTTCCCCCAACTATATACACTCGGATGATTTCAATACCTTTTTAAACCTGGTAGACCCATCACCTAACTCCTCAATTTACGCTACAAAGAAAATAGAAAGTGAGGGTTGAACCAGCTAAACATCACCCAGGGAGCCAAACTGACTCCCATCAATGTTGCTCAAACCTAAGGAAGTATCACTTTACTTACTTACTTGCTTCCTGGTTCTGTGGAAAATATATATCTCTTTTAAAGTTATTTTATTTCCTTTCACCCCTAAGTCTTTTCTAGAACTTCAACCTCTCTTTTCTGAGGATTTAGTTAAAAACTGGGGATAATCATGTTAGTAATTCACTATAAACAGTGTTTGCATACGTTTTGTCTGGTAATTACAATATTTTAATATCTGAATGGCTTTAGTCGCCACCATTTGCTCACTAATTTAAGTCTATCTGCCTGTCCTGTATTTATTTTAGTTTAAGACTATAATCTTCTTCACAAATTTAACTCACACCTGTGTTCATACAAGTTCCTCTCACAGTTGCCCCCTACCCCAGCCCTAGCTACTGCCTTAATCTTTCTCTGCACCTTTAAAGTCAAACTTTTTGAAGGTTTTCTCTTGCAAAATTCTTTCATCTTGTTATTCCTGCACTTTACATGTTGACCCGTTTGCAGTTCTGGAATGACCAATGCTGTCTCTCCTCTTTCTAAGTTTGACCAGCTCTGTTTCACTTTTAGAGATTCAGTTTAGATAAAGCCACAACAAGAAAATCACTCTCCCTCCCCTGCCTTGCAAACGTTAGTTTAAATGAGTTTCAATTTAATTACTCATGAATTCCCATGAAGCCAGGGACTGTGATTTATTCAGAATTGAATCTTCAGCACACTGTAGACCACCTTGTAAGCCATATGTTAACAAAAAAACATTCAATGACACTTAAAGGTGGTCAGGTAGACTTTACTCAAGACCACTGTGATAGGTATAGGGACCACTGCAATGGGGTTTTATAGTGGTGGAGAGAGATGGGCTGAACTCTGAATACAGTATGGGCAAGTAGGAATTTATAGCCAAGAATCAGAGTGGGAGTCAGTGAATGGAAAATTACTAAGAGGAAACATTCTATGTAAGGGAGGTTCTAGCTAAAACTACCTAACGGGATTCTTGCTAAAGACAGGCTGGGATTATGAGACATCGTCTTGGGGATGGTGGAGGATGAGGAAACCGATTGGATACTGAGGGTGATCAGATATTGAGGTGGGGGTGAAGGGGTTCTGGGTAAACTGAGTGAGCAGGATTCTTGTGAAAACTAGATTTTGCAAGAAAGTGCACACCTGGGAGAATGTTCAGAAGCCTGCTTAGAGTTTGGTCAAGCAAAGAGTCTTTGTCTCATGTATGAAACAATGCTGATTTATGCTAAATCAGCAACTTATTCACATCTTGCATATATTAAACTTTTTTCTCTACCTCAAGGAATAGCTCAAATGCTATCTTCTCCAGAAACTTGTGGGGTGGGAGAAAAAGTCTGAGCTTCAATTTCTTCATTGGGAAACTAAAGAAAAGTAGCTGTTTATCTTTCTATTTCCATGTATCCATTAAAAAGGGGAGATTTGAAAGGATACTCATTAAGAGATTGATCATCTATGTCTTCCTTATACTTTTCTATATCATTTGAATTTTCTGCAGGAACCATGAAGTATATTTATAAAAAGCACAAAAAATCTAAGTAAAAAATTTAAAAGGAGGTGAATTTGATAATATTAAGGTTGCTTCAAACTCTAAAATTCTGTAATTTTGTGAATAATAAGCCTTCCCTATTCATTCTGATCCCTGATAACCACTCTTCCTCTAAATAGCTGAAGAATATGTCGTCCATATATTTTTTGTGATACCCTTACATTTTTGTTAAACGTATTTAAGTCTTCCCAAGATGATTGTGGGTACATTTTCAATAGACTAGTCTGTTTATTAAACTTCTCTTTTCACACTAAACTACTTTCCCTCCCCTCAAGCGTAACCCAATACTAAATTAGACACATAGTTGAAACTTAATAATCTTGACTAAATCAGTTAAATTTATATTCCATGTTAGTATATTTGTAATAGTTCTATTGGAACAATGATCTCAGAATTCAAACCTAAGATTTTGAAAATTGGAAAATCAATTGCACCAAATTATCTCTAAGTTTACTTATAACTAAAATATTATGATGCATCAGTTGTTTCTCATGAGTCCAAATTTGTCAGAAGATACATGTAAATAATTCTTTAAAATACCATATTCATGTTAATCTGTTATTGAAATGAAAAATACAGTACTTGGATTAAAAAGGGTGGCAGGATCCCCAAATGTCAAAGTTTTGTCTACCCCTGAGATAGGCACTGGCATCTCTGATCAACCTGAGTCTTCAAGGAGCAGCAGATACGCATCCATCCACTTGCCTGAGTTGATTTGCAAAATTTGTTCAAGACCCTCATGCACATAGAGCACTGGGGGTATAGGAAGGCGCAACTCTGCATGTGCACTTGTGTTTCCATGGTGGGTGCCTGCAGCAGTGGCTTTGCTGGGACACATTCAGTGATTTCTGTGCAGTGAGATTGGTGACAGGCAGGAAAGCCAGGATGGACCTACCATTTGACAAGCACAGATGAAACCCTGAAGGGCACTGAAATGACTGTGTGATGAGAGAGAAGAGCCAATAATGTAGGTGCTTTATTATTAACCGAGCCCATGTGTACCTACAGGCAGTGGAAGTCTGGAGAAATTGGATTATATTAATATTGGTATATTTTCCCCCACAATTTACTTTGTGTCAGTCTTTCATTTTATTAATACAGTGATAAATGTTGTTCTTTCTGCCTTAATCATTAACTTCCTACTTTTATTTTCTAGATGACTTTTTCTAATAAAATTTTCACATAATCCTCAGCCTTGAATTTCAGGGAAGGGAAAAGATTTTTCTCTAGGGATAGACTCTGGCTACAAAAGACCCATACAGTCACCTCTGCTAATTGAGTGATCCATGCTACAGAATTTTATTCAATACCTTTTTAACAATTAAAAGAATACTTACAACTAATTTTTATAATATAAGTAAAGCTATTATAAATACTAGGATATAAATTATTATAACTAATTCATAAAGTTTACAACTACAATAAAATGTAATATAATTTAAAAAAAATTTTTAAGTAAAATATTAAAAAGAAATAATTTATTCTCAATCTATTTAGCATTTCCTAAAACACGGGCCATACAAATAGGTTAATCAATCATGTTTAGCATTTGTGTTTCTAGAATTCAAGACGTTAACCTAAATATTGGTATATCACATTTATTTGAGAGAGAGAAAATAAGACATTTGCTTTTTAAAATGTCTTCTTTCTGTACTCCTGAAAAATCCTTCAATCTCCTAGCTTTTTCAACACTAGAGGGCGATATGTTCTTGCTTTTATTGCAAAAATAGACCCACAGCACTTCCTCTCCATAGACAGCTGAAGTGCTGAGTACAGAGACCACAGGTTACTTTGCTCTTAGGACAAGCATTCTGCTGTTGACATCAGAGAAACATCAGTGATTCTTAAGGTTAAAACACCAATTACGCCACAATTCTACACCAAATATATTTAGTCAATTCTCTTCCTCATATTTGAAATAAACAACCAATATTATACTGCTTGTATGATTCCCTGTTTCTGAATTCTTATTTCTGTTTTTTAATTAAGTATATTTTTTGCTGTTATACCCAAGATAAAGATAAATGAAATATCACCTGTCCTTAATATTGTGCTAGTTTTTGCAAACTTTTAAGATCTAAATTTTTTACTTAAAGGAACAAAAGTATAATGCCTGTGATGCAAAGATGTATAAACCAGCTTTGCCATATCTTGTTTCCAAATTAACATTTTCTTTAGAATATACGACTTCTATTTCTTAAGTAGGTACAATGTATGCTTCTTTTGTGTGAAACAGAGTTACCATTCAGTTTTACATTTCTCTATTATGCAATCATGTTTGTGCAATAATTTCATTTACCCCCCAAAACATGATTTTTGAAGATCTGAATCTGCTTAAATGATTAACTCCTTTTCATAATCTTGAGTAAATAAACAACATAAAATGGATGTTAAGCAAAACTTAAATACAAAAGAGAAACGTGAACACTATGATTTAGGTCATCTCCCAATTTACTTTATTTCTCAGTTCTGATGTGGAAATATAAAACGTAAGAACTATATTCAAAATAATTTAAAATTGTGGTTACAATTCTGTTTAAAATGGCATTATGATTTATTTGCAAAGAAAGATTTCTAGATATCAATTGCTACTGCTCACAGCTATATCTTAGAATTGTAGTATTATGTGCTTTCATTGTAATTTATCATTTACCTGAGAATCTATAAAAATACCTGTTCATATGTAGCTGTTTTGCTGATTATTTGAAAGATAATAGATCATTAGGAGGTTGTTCGTGCAATGAAATATACTCAAATTAATCATCCTGAGTAATAGGTATAAGCATATAATTTATTTCTGTTCACATTTTGAGTTTTTCCCAAAGTTGTTTCCAAAAGTTAGTCATTAAAAATTTGTTAAAGTATTTTAGAGACTAAGAAATGATGTTCAATATCACAGAATATATCATAAATGAGTATAGAATCAGATGGTAGTATAACTTACAAACTATAATTGGAATGCAAACATCAGGATGATTGAGAAATGCAATAAAAAATAGTTCTTAATTAGATTTAGTCATATCATTCTGCTCATGTCACAGTTAAGACCACACACACGCACACACACACACAGACCCCAAGTCATAAAGGTCCATTTTGAAAAAATGACCATAGACCAAATATTGCACATTCAGCATTGTCAGTATTGAGATCCCGGCAGCTCTTCAAGAGATGCTGTTACTGATGCCTTTGGACCTTGG
The DNA here is from genome assembly GCF_963924675.1 of Phocoena phocoena. Lineage (NCBI taxonomy): Eukaryota > Metazoa > Chordata > Mammalia > Artiodactyla > Phocoenidae > Phocoena > Phocoena phocoena. Next base: position 114,128,386 of record NC_089223.1, read on the forward strand.
ATATAGGTGAAGACACTCTAACCTAAAGGGAATCTGTTCTGGACCTGCTTCTTCACTTCACTAGCTTCTAAGTCAAAGTCTGGTAGAGGTACATCTGATTACACACTTTTAGTTGGCATGTCCATGCCTTGGCTGTGAGAGAGGGAAATAATTATCTGATATCTAAAGTGAAGAAGTGGAAACTTCTAGGATCGTGAATTTCTCAAACATAGGAAGAATGTTCAAATTGTTGAACAGAGTGAAGATTAAAATAATCGATAAAAATGTAAATTAATCTAAAGGATCTTAAATATATAAAAGGAGAATAATAAAGCTTTGTGGGACTAAAAACAAAATCAAAGACCAATTGAAATAAACAAAAACAATACCACAGAAATCAGAAGGGAGTAAATGGAGTAAAAATGTTCTAAAGAACCCTGTATTATGGTAATGATATTAACTGACTTAAGACATTGGTAAGTTAGGCATGCATATTTTGATTTCTAATGAAACCAATACAGAATATATATCTTCAAGACTAGTAGAGGAGAGAAAATGAAATGAAAGAAAAATATTCAATTAAAAAAAGAATAAAGAGGAGAAAAAGAAACCTAGAAAAGGTACGACTAATGCAAAGCAAAAATATTTAGGTCTGTTTATGTTAGTAATCACAGTAAATATAAACTAAATTATCTTTTAAAATCAAAGATTGGCAGTTTGACAAATCCAAGTATATGTTGTTTAAAAGTGACACATGAAAGTATGTGTGAAAGTAAACATCTAGAAAAAGATACATCAGAAATATTTTAATTAAAAGAAAACTGATAAAGCTATGTAAATATCAGGAAATTAGATTCAAGGCAGAAAGAATTACTAGAGATACAGAGATCACTGTAAAACAATAAAAAATTCAATTTACTAGGAAGTCATTAAAATTTAAATTTACGTGCATCACAACCTCAAATATATAAAGCAGAACTACAAGGTGTCATTTTTAAATTCCCAATTGTAGAGGATGAATTATGACATTTCTCAGGAATTGATTGAAAAGTTGGATAGAAGATTAGTAAGTTTAAGAATACCTATAAACACGATAAACAAATTTGGTCTAAAAGACATACTTAAACTATGATAGTCAACAACTGTAGAATGCATACTGAACTTGGAGATATTTACAAAAATTAATCATACTGAGTCCTAAAGAAAGTCTCAATAAATTTCAAAGAACTAAAAGCCACATAGAGATGTGCTATAACCATTATGTAATTAATATAGGAACTAATAACAAAACAACTAGAAAATTATCATATATTAAAAATTTAAGAAACATAATCCTAAATTAATTAAGGCAAAGAAAAACATGAATATATATTTTATGTTACAAATAATGTCCAAAATAACACATATCAAAATTTGTGAATTAAGCTATCATAATAGATAAATTTAGAGCCTTAGAAGTATGTACGCAAAAAAAGCATGAAAATTAATGAGCTAATAAGGTAAGCATTCTTCTCAAGAAGCTAGAAAATAATAACAAAGATGATAGAAGAAAAGATATCAAAAATGAACTGAAGGGCTTCCCTGGTGGCACAGTGGTTGAGAGTCCGCCTGCCGATGGAGGGGACACAGGTTCGTGCCCTGGTCCGGGAAGATCTCACATGCCACGGAGCGGCTAGGCCTGTAAGCCATGGCCGATGAGCCTGCGTGTCCGGAGCCTGTGCTCCTCGACGGGAGAGGTCACAACAGTGAGAGGCCCGCGTACCACAAAAAAAAAAAAAAAAAAAAAAAAAAATGAACTGAAAAAAATTCAGATAAAACATACAATAAAAAGACAAATCTAAAACCTAATTCTTTTCAAAAGGCTGATAAATTTGACACATTAATAAGTAAATAAACTTTGGAGAAAATGTAGCTTTTTTTTTTTTTTTTTTTTTTTATGGTACGAGAGCCTCTCACTGTTGTGTGGCCTCTCCCGTTGCGGAGCACAGGCTCTGGACGCGCAGGTTCAGCGGTCATGGCTCACAGGCCCAGCCGCTCTGCAGCATGTAGGATCTTCCTGGACCAGGGCACAAACCCGTGTCCCCTGCATCAGCAGGCAGACTCTCAACCACTGTGCCACCAGGGAAGCCCGAGAAAAGGTAGCTTTATAAAATTGATTGAAAAGAAGCCTCAAAATGAATAAAGCAAAATACAAGAATTTGAATAAATAGTCAAAAATATTCCCAAAAGAACACTCTAGTCACCGATTCCTTCACCATAAGGTCGTATCAAAGCTTCAAGGAATAAATATTTCCAAACTTACACAATCTTTTTCAGATAAATGAAAAAAATAGTAACACCTGTCAACCTCATTTTATTAGGCTACCATAATCTTGATAGTAGTAATTGATGAAGGGATGATATGAAAAAGGAAATCACAGGAAATATAATTCATGAATATAAGGTGTAAAATTTCTAAACAAAGTACTTATAAACCAAATTAACAATTTATAAAAAGAATGAAATGGCATGACAAAGTTGAGAGTAACTCCTATAGGTTGACTTGTGTCCCCCCAAAATGTGTATGTTGAAGCCCTAGCCCCTAGTATCTCAGAATGTGAACTTATTTGGAAATAAGATTATTACAGATACAATTAGTTAAGATGAAGTCATACTGGAGTAAGGTAGGCCCCTACACCCATATATGACTGGTAAAATGGGAAATTATAAAAAGGAGACATTCAACACAGACACATGCAAGGGGAGAATGCAATGTGGACAGAGGAAGCAAGGCTCTGTTGACACCTTGATCTCAGACTTCCAGCCTCCAGAACGGTGAAACAATAAACTTCTGATGTTTAAGCTACTCACTTTGCCGTACGTTATTACGGTAGGCCTAGCAAACTAATTTACTAATTACTAATTATCCTCTCATCCACACAAAATCATCTTTACCCAACTTCCAGGAAATCATACATTTTTGGTTTTCTATAAGTTCTTACTCACATTCTCTGGTTCTTTCCCATCTCCCTATCCTCCAAATGTGGAGTTCCCTGGGTCTTAGTCCTTGAAACTCATCTCATTTCTATTTACATTCATTTCCTTGGTGACCTCACACTGTTTCATGGTTTTAAACACTATCTATAAGCTGACTTGAAAATTTACATCTCCAGTTAAATCTTTTACTTGCTTCTATTTGTGTGTTCAACCACCTATTTGGTATTTCCACTTGGAAAACTAATGGATATCTAAAACTAGAACAAAACCAAATCATAAGACCCTACTAAATATATAGTACAGGGAACTCTTCTCAGTACTCCGCAATGACCTATATGGTAAAAGAATCTAAAACAGAGTGGATATATGTATATGCATAACTGATTCACTTTGCTGTACAGCAGAAATGAACACAACATTGTAAATCAACTATACTCCAAGAAAATTTTTTTAAAAAGACCAAATCTGATTTCCTGATATTTTTCTTAACCCCAAACTGATTCCTCTGACAGTTTCCCCAGAGAAGTAAATGATAGATGTGTTACTTTATTTGCTTAGGGACACACACACACACACACACACACACACACACACACACCCCACACACACACTAGATTTTTCAATCTATTGGCTCTACTTGTAAAATGTATCTAGAATCTGAACAATCTTAAAACTTTCTCAGCTCTCACTCTAGTTCATATTAGCATTATATCTCCACCAGATCATAGAAATAACTTCCTAATTGACTTCTGCCTCTGCTCTTTCCCCACATCAGTTTTTTGGCCAAAGGAATCATTTTACAATGTACATCAGATTAGGCCTCTCTTCTGATCAACTCCCACCCCCAGAGGGACTCCCCCATTTCACTCAGAGTAACAGTGAAATTCATAGAGTGGTCTCTACAGCTCTACCTAGTCTACCACTTCTCTTTCACTGAACTCTCAACAAACCCACTGGCCTTCTCAATGTTCTCTGAATATTCTGCACTCTTCAGATAACCTAGCTCTGGGCTTCTGCACTTGCTGTTTCTTCTGTCTAGAATACTTGTCCCCCAAGTAGAAACATGACATACACTCTCATTTCTTTTAGTCCTACTAAAATGTAATATCACTTATATGTGGAATCTAAAATATGACACAAATGAACTTATCTACAAAACAGAAACAGATTCACAGACATAAAGAACAGATCTGTGGTGGCCAAGGGTGAGGTGGGGTGGGACAAAGAAGGACTGGGAGTTTGGGATTAGCAGGTGTAAACTATTATATACAGAATGGATAAACAACAAGGTCCTACTGTATAGCACAGGGAACTATATTCAATATCCTGTAATAAACCATAATGGAAAAGAATATATTAAAAAGTATATATAAATATGTATAACTGAATCACTTTGCTGTACAGCTGAAATTAACACAGCACTGTAAATCAACTATACTTCAATAAAAAAATAAAGAAAATTAAGCATGCAAAAAAATGTAATGTTCTCAGTATATCTGCTTTTGGCCTCCCAATGCAAAGTTGCAAGCTCCCTTCCAACACTTTCTAACCTCTTCTTTTTTTTTCTTATGGGTGTGTGATTTTAACAATCTATTATACTATATAAACAATATTACTTTTTTTGCGTCCATCATTTCCAATAGAATCTAGCATTTGAATCAGGGATCTTATTCTGTCTTGTTCTCTTCTATTCTCAGTGTCTATATCACACTTTAAAAGGGAATAATAGATAATTGAATTGAAAAGATAGGTAGGTACCAGAAGATAAAAAGGTCTTATTCAAAATGTTACAGATTTATAATTGCCTTGAATATTGGACAATTATTGAAACATTTTAATTTCAAGGCTGACATGGTAAATGTTGTTCTATAAAAATTTTTTTGAGGGAGTAAGAGGACAGACTGGAGCCATAAGGGTGGAGACCAGTTAAAAATTGATTGCAATAGTCCACTTAAGAAAATGGAAATAGACAAACAACAAGGTCCTACTGTATAGCACAGGGAACTATATTCAATATCTTGTAATAAACTATAATGGAAAAGGACAAAAAAAAACATTTCGTGAAGCAATAGTTAAATAATTAAAGCAGTGGGGCAGGGATGTCAAAGAACTTTAAATCAGTGAAAGCGAAGAGAAGGTGAAGAATTACACTCAACTCTATATGGAAACACATTATGGCTAAGGAGGCACTTACTCTATGCCAGGTGCTATGTGATATACTTTACTTAAGATATTTCACTTGATCTTTGCAATGAACCTATGAGGGAGATATTACGACCCGTTTGGCAAAGGAGAAAAGTTCTATTTAAGCAGTGTGCTCAAGGGGCATGTGGCTAGAAAGTGGCAAAGTCGGAATCTAAACTTCACAAGCTCACACTCATAACTGCCACCCTATTTTATCTCTTCTTTTGGAAACAAACAGACAAAGACCAAGGACTAAAAGAAAAAAAAAAAAGAAAACAGAAATAGGGATTTTAAGAAAATGCAAGCAAAGTTTATATGGAAAGCAAGATTCAGAGCAGCCAACACAATACCAAAGAAGGATGAAGTCATCAGACTGACACTAACAAGCTTTAAGAATTAATATAAAGCTGCAGTTATCAAGACAGTGTTGTATTGGCAAAAAAATAGATGCATAGATCAATGGAACAGAATAGAGAGCCCAGAAGTAAACCCACACAAGTTAGTCAACTGATCTCTGACAAACAACAAAGGCAATTCAATGGAGAAAGGATAGTTTTTTCAATACATTGTATTGGAACAACTGGACATATGTTAAAAAAATACTTTCTACTCAGATCTTACACCCTTCCCCAAAATTAACTCAAAATGAATCAGAAACCAAATTGTAAAATTAAAAAAATAAACTATAAAACCCCTAGAATACAAAGTAGGAGAAAATCTAGATGACTTTGTCTTTGCTGATGACTTTTCAGATATGACACCAAAGGAATGATCCATGAAAGAAAGAATTGGAAACTTAGACTTCATTAAAAAAATTTTTTTTCCTGTGAAAGACACTATCAAAAGATTGAAAAGACAAGCTACAGACTGGGAGAAAATATTTGCAACAGGCATATCTGATGAAGTTCCAACAAGCTGCCTGCTGAATACATAATAATGGAATTTAAGGTCTGTGCTGGAATGGTAACTTAAAGGGGAGGAAAGGCCATTATATTGAGTGGCAGAGCTAAGGAACAGTATGTATAGTAAAATGATAGAGGCATACCATCAAGACCTTTGACTTTGCTTGAATTATGGTTAGAGGAAGAGAGCCACGGAAGCTACAAGCAAAGGGAGGCAAATGAGTCTGATCAAGAACTGAATACTTCACTGTTTGCAGATGACATGATACTATACATAGAGAATCCTAAAAATGCCACCAAAAAACTACTAGAGCTAATCAATGAATTTGGTAAAGTTGCAGGATACAAAATTAATGCACAGAAATCTCTTGCATTCCTATACACTAATGATGAAAAATCTGAAAGAGAAATTATGGAAACACTCTCATTTACCATTGCAACAAAAAGAATAAAATACCTAGGAATAAACCTACCTAGGGAGACAAAAGACCTGTATGCAGAAAACTATAAAATACTGATGAAAGAAATTAAAGATGATACCAACAGACGGAGAGATATACCATGTTCTTGGATTAGAAGAATAAATATTGTGAAAATGACTCTACTACCCAAAGCAATCTACAGATTCAGTGCAATCCCTATCAAATTACCAATGGCATTTTTTATGGAACTAGAAAAAAATCATCTTAAAATTTGTATGGAGACACAAAAGACCCCGAATAGCTAAAGCAGTCTTGAGGGCAAACAATGGAGCTGGAGCAATCAGACTCCCTTACTTCAGACTATACTACAAAGCTACAGTAATCAAGACAATATGGTACTGGCACAAAAACAGAAACATAGATCAATGGAACAAGATAGTAAGCCCAGAGATAAACCCATGCACCTATGGTCAACTAATCTATGACAAACGAGGCAAAGATATACAATGGAGAAAAGACAGTCTCTTCAATAAGTGGTGCTGGGAAAACTGGACAGCTACATGTGAAAGAATGAAATTAGAACACTCCCTAACACCATACACAAAAATAAAAAATGGATTCGAGACCTAAATGTAAGACCGGACAGGATAAAACTCTTAGAGGAAAACATAGGAAGAACACTCTTTGACATAAATCACAGCAAGATCTTTTTTGATCCACTTCCTAGCATAATGGAAATAAAAGCAAAAATAAACAAATGGGACCTAACGAGACTTCAAAGCTTTTGCACAGTAAAGGAAACCATAAACAAGACAAAAAAACAACCCTCAGAATGGGAGAAAATATTTGCAGACGAATCAACAGACAAAAGATTAATCTCCAAAATATATAAACTGCTCATGCAGCTCAATATTAAAGAAACAAACAACCCAATCCAAAAATGGGCAGAAGACCTAAACAGACATTTCTCCAAAGAAGACATACAGATGGCCAAGAAGCACATGAAAAGCTGCTCAACATCACTATTAGAGAAATGCAAATCAAAACTACAATGAGGTATCACCTCACTCCAGTTAGAATGGTCATCATCAGAAAATCTACAAACAACAAATGCTGGAGAGGGTGTGGAGAAAAGGGAACCCTCTTGCACTGTTGGTGGGAATGTAAATTGGTACAGCCACTATGAATAACAGTATGGAGGTTCCTTAAAAAACTAAAAATAGAATTACCATGTGATCCAGCAATCCCACTACTGGGCCTATACCCAGAGAAAACCATAATTCAAAAAGACACATGCACCCCAACGTTCATTGCAGCACTATTTACAATAGCCAGGTCATGGAAGCAACCTAAATGCCCAGACAGAAGAATGGATAAAGAAGATGTGGTACATATATACAATGGAATATTACTCAGCCATAAAAAGGAATGAAACTGAATCATATGTTGAGACATGGATGGATCTAGAGACTGTCACACAGAGTGAAGTAAGTCAGAAAGAGAAAAACAAATGTCGTATATTAATGCATGTATGTGGAACCTAGAAAAATGGTACAGATGAACCGGTTTGCAGGGCAGAAGTTGAGACACAGATGTAGAGAACAAATGTATGGACACCAAGGGGGGAAAGCCACGGTCGGGTGGGGATGGTGGTGTGCTGAATTGGGTGATTGGGACTGACATGTATACACTGATGTGTATAAAACTGATGACTAATAAGAACCTGCAGTATAAACAAACAAACAAACAAACAACTAATACTAAACTTTCTTTGGGTTATTTGCATGGAAATATGTTAATATAAATGTTTCAGACATTACATGAAATTTCTAAAAATCTTATATGTTCTGGTATAATGTTATAAGTCATAATTCTAGTTATTACTTTAAAATGTATATCTCAGAAATAACTAAATTTCCTTGTCAATTGCATTATTATGAATTTTCATCAAATCTTTAACCGTGGTCATTTTTAAGTCTCTTGTCATTTACAGACAGTTCTGGGTTTACTCTGATGCTTTTGCAAAAATGTTCCTATAAAAGGGTTTCATCTTCAAGGAATTCATGGAAAAGACTCTGACAAGTACGGGATTCTGGTAACTGACTATACTGCTGACCTGAATGAATAAGCATTTTCAGAACTCTAATGGAAAACTGATGAATTCATAAAAGTGCTAACAAAAGGTCAAGATGAAAAAAATTAATTACATGGTACTGAGTGAACTGATGAGGATGATTATAATCTTTGTGGCTTTATGTTTGAATGAAAAAAAAAATCCCACAAGGGCTCAGAGGCAAAAAATACACAAATCAATTTTCACTGCAAAGTAAAGGAGCTGTTACAGTGGAGGATTACTGGACTGAATGTCAATATTATGGCATAGTATGAGTATGTTTCATGTTTGGTAATTGCAATCATTGTTGCTTTTGTTGTGGTCATCCATTTACAATGCTTGGTGTCAGTTTATTTATCTCTTGTAAAAATAAAATACAGTGTGTGTGTGTGAAAAAAAATAAAAGGTCTCTAAAAAAACAAAAGAATTGAATGCTATATATGAGTCAAGAAATACAACTGAAAATTGACCTTGACTTTGGTGACCTTAGCAAAATGTCTGGTGGTGTAGTGAAGTCAAGGAGAAGATTAAACTAAGTGGAGAAGGAAGTAGGCGGTGAACAATTTGAGAATAGCTGCAAGTTAAAGGAAAAAGAAAGTGAAAGAATGAATAGAAATACAAAATTTGTTGCCAAGTGAGAACTCTAAGGGTATGCTATGAGATGTAAACAAAAGGAGAGAGTCCTATGAACATGAAGTTATTAGGAGAGGATTTAGAGAGGGAAGTCAACTGTTCTAATCATTGAAGAATGAGATGATTTGGATTTTGAGGGGAAAGGAAAGAGATTTGAAACAGAGAAGAAAACCAAGATTCAGGACCAGGCAGGGTAATGACAGGACCAATTTTGCCTTTAGAATTCGAATACAGTATTAATTTTCTGTGCTTTCCTCCATACATTTTAGTTAAATCAACTTATAGCCAGCAGCAATAAAGTGACTGTCATCAACTGATAATTGCTGTGGGTTAGGTCAGTAATCATTCTTTAAATACTATTATTATATTCAGCATTGATCTGCATCCTTGTTAATTGTCTCAGCAGACAATCATGGAAGCAGTTATCCATGAAACATAAAATGCTCACTTAGCTTTCATATTCTTACTGGCAACGGAACTATAAGATATAGAGATGAATGAATGAAGTTATAACACAGGAGTGTACTTCTTGACCTATGAATGAATAGAGGAGAGAGAAGACGAATTTTGCCTAGTATTTAACATCGAAGTTTAATTTCAAGAAATCACTAAGGAATTCATTAAACCATACGTTGTTTAAACTTTTGTAATTATTGGCTTGTTATTTGTGACTTTAATGTATTACTAATAGTGTTACACTTATGTTCACAAGTTACATTAATATCCAGAGTCTCCTAGAAGCTATACTTTTAATATTTTAATTATTCTCCTTTTGAATTAAGGTATTTCTTTATCATTATTAATAGAATTTACCTACAGCAGAAGTAACAAAAGATTACTATCTCTTAAAATTCATTTCAACAATCACTTCTCTACCACTGACTTTCTTACCTAGAGACTCAATACATAAATGCCTGGAGAAAATTTAGATTGTTTTGTTTTGTTCTAGTTTATAGGAAGTTCTGGTAGGTTTTGTTTTTCATTATATTATCTCACTGTCAGGATACTATCGTGTAACATGATAGACTACTGACTTCGAGCTGCTTGTAATGGAAAATAAACTCTTTTCAAGTGGACACTTTTATCCTGTGTACAAGCAACTATAAATTCCAATATGCAAAATTATTATTCAAGGAACGCAGGGAATGATTGAATGGAGAACTTAACGCACAGAAGCTTGAAGAGAACCGTCCAATGCCACACAGCTCACATGAACCCACATTTTGTGATTGATTCTCTATCTCCTTCTCCATTACTGCTGTTCTGCATCTATACCCTAAATATCAAGAAGTAGACTTTCATTGCCATGAGCAAGACTTATAAAGAACTTTATTGAAATGAAAATATTGAGTTTTGTTGATGATTTCTTTCCTAATTATGGATTGTATGTATCTTATCATCACTATTTCCACCTTTTACTTATTTCTCTTACTTCAGAGCATTCTTAATTTTACACAGCACAAAACAGTTGGATAATCCTTTACCAAAGAAAGACATGCTCCATTCAGTTTCACAGGTGATCTGTGCCTATTTTATTTTATATTTTTACCTAATTGCTTTATAGCTTATGTAATTTTAACTTTTAGATACTGCAGAATAAAACACCAGCTTGGCCATCAACAGAAATAACATGACTGGTCACATATAAATATATCCCATATAGAATTTCATCTTCCCACTCAAAACTGATCCAGGATACACAATTCTCAAAGTTTGGAAAAAGCATGATAAAAACTCATGAGAAGAGACTTGGAATGATTTCAAGCATTCTGCTACTTGTCAGAGGCAACATTTCTTGAGATGCTCCTATTTTAATACTTGATGAGTGGAATCTAGAATTATTACAAACGTTACTTATGAACGCTTTAAAAGGATGCTAGGCACACTACCAAAATAATTCACTTAGGAAGCCTATTTGGTATAAAAAAATACTGGGAGATTATGAAATGCAAAATATTTTGTTGATCTTCAAAATATCTTTGGGAGAAAAGAATAGGAGGAGTGAAAGTGGTCTTGTTTTAAATGTGAAAACCATAAAGTCAATTTAAGATACCAACACATTTGTGGAAAAACTTAAAATATAATTTGTATCTTTTTATTCTCAGTCTGGGTCAACATTAGTAATTTAGAGTAGTTCAATCTATTGTCCAAAAGCTTCTGTGGAAAGAATTCCTGCCATGAGTAGAAGCGAGACAGCAGTTACCAAGCTCTCTCGTGTTTCTCATTGCGGGACTACAAGGGGTGTGGGTAATGAACATTCCGCCCACCTCCAAACCTGCTCTGCAGTCAGTTAAAAAACTGCTCAATAAATATCAAGGAAACAACTGGGGAAAATTATGTAGCCGCATAATTTTCACATGTTTACCACATGTAAAACAAATTTCATTTTCCCTTTTCTTTTTTTACCCAAATATACTTTGAAGATAAATATTTTACATTTCATAATCTCCCAGTATTTTTTACCAAATAGGCTTCCTAAATGAATTATTTTGGTTCAGTGCCTAGCACCCTTTTAAGCCATTCGTAAGTATCTTTTGTAATAATTCTAGAAAATATGTCAATACAGACACCACGTGAAATATTTTTTAGTGTTTTACTTGAGAAAACTGCAAACGAAGTAACATTTGTATCTGTTTTAGTTCTATCCAGTTTCAGTTTCTGAAACTTTGCCTTCTTGTCTTCTTCCAATCCCACGTTCTTCCTTACTCCAGCGTGCCAGAAAATTAAGATAAACGATTTGGAAACTTTTTCTGACAGTTTTTTCTTCCAGTTTATGGTCTGTTTTCCTTGAGATATTTGAATGTGAGTTAATTTTCAAAACTGTGATGAGTCAGATTAAAATGTTGGTTAGTGAAGTTTGATCCTTTAAGTTAGATTTAATATTATTAATATTCAAATATGTGATAAAAATACAGTAGAGACAGTGCAAAATGTGATTTAGATCATTACCTCCAAGTGAAGAGGATTGGAAACAGTCAGTACTCATCACTCAGGAGTTTCTTTAAATTAGTACAAAATGTTACACTGTAGGCCAAAGTCAGAGTACTGATGCATGTAACTAACATGTAATTCTATTAATTTAACACCTCTCATGTTTCCAACATCGTACTAGGAACTTTATGTATATTATCACATTTAGCTTTCCCATCAATTCTGTGAAGTAATTATTACTGCCATTTGCAGATCATGAATCTGAGGCACAGAGGGTTAATTAGCTTTCTCGAGGTTATATTACAAGATTCTAATTCCAGCTTTGGAAGAATTTAACATTACCTCCTCCCTCTTGCTATGCCATGATGCCATCTCATCTTAAATCAATTCATATTTGTTTACATGACTTCAACTCTTCTCTAGCAATGCTTACACTTCACAGTTAAGCCAAACAATCTCTATATTCCTTATCATGCAGAAGTTCACAGAAGCCAGAAGTATCTTTCTTACCCATTCATCTAATCTTTAGATATTTTCTTTCTTGGACTGGCTCAAAAGAGGAGTAAAACCAATACGTTTCAATTTTTAAAAATCAATTCTTTGTTTAAGAAATTTATCATTTCATTTTCTTTAAGAGATTATACACTTTATATAAATGGCCTTTTAATAAAAATTTGCTCTTATGCGGTAGGGCACATCCTAATCAATACATATATTCCTGCTATGTAGTTGTACATCATCATTATTTACTTGAACGTTGTTGACTAGTCTTCTAACCCAATGCTAGAGCTGGGTTTTAGGTGGGCAGGACATTCACGCTAAAGCCTTTATCCACACTCCTTATAGTTGCACAATGAAAAACACGAGACACCTCTGCAGCCACCATTTAACTCCTACTCACAGCAGACATTCCTTCCATGGGAGTCTTCTGGATAAGCTGCACTACAACCTGTGCTGATTGCTTTGATTGACTGGAATCTCACTGATTTTCAGAATGTACAGTGTCTCCTGATACTGCACAGAAACAACCTCCCAATGTCTTTCATATGTCAGTCTGCTGGTATCACACAATATAAAGCAAATTTGCTTTTCATTAAGGAAAAAATCCTGCAACATATAAAGGTAACTATACTGTTTCTCCATAGTCTTTTTCTTCTTATATATCATTGTTTCTTCAACTGTTGTTCAAATGACACGCTTCCCAGATGTCACCTTCCATTTTACATTTATCAAACCCTTGCTACCTGACTTTAGGTCAAGCACTCTCTAGCATTCCTGCCATTAAATTTTTTGGTTACATTAGGGGCACTGATAAACACACAGTAGTTACACCATAAGGTATAGATATTGCGATACAACTGTGAGAGTAAAGTAGGGACAATGGTCCACCCTGGGGGAAAAGGAAGGTCACAGAAGACTGCTCCTGATTATGAGGCATCAGGAACCTGAGATCGGTGAATAGGCCAAATGATGTCAGACCTGTGCTAACTAGGATCACTGTTCCCTTGCTGTTGATGCTGTGACTTCATTTTACGTTTGCATTAGCCTTATTATATTTTTGGTTCTTGTTGAGTTTGAAGTACTTTTGTAATTGGTGAAATGTTTTAAAAAATTCAATAATTACATTTATCCCTCTGTAATTTCATTAAGTTAAGTCCATTGTTCTGGCCAACTGAGTGATGATTTGGAATATTGGTTCTTACACCCACCAATCTGTGAGAATGAGTTAGGGGACTAGTTCTTCTGCTGCTTACATTTCAATAATAGCATTAACTTACAGGCTATAGGAAAAAAATACAATAATTTGAGATAATTTACTCATACACTACTTTTCCAATTCTTTGATACTGTAAAGAGAAGAAGTAAAGTTGAGAATTCTATTTTCTAAAACTGATTGGTCTGTTTTCCAGAGAAAGTAACACTAAACTGTGTGCCATATCCTAAATGCTACCGGACAATTTCACAGAAACAAGGAAAATAATCAACAGGTAGGGTCAAATTTCAGCCTGTCAGCCTGCATGTTACAACAAGATGCTACTCATCACACTTTTCTACAAGATGAAGTAATGTTCTCAGTTTGGCATAGCACTTTTCAGTAGATTTTCTGAGTATCGTCAGTTCATCAGAAAGGTATTTCCTAACCGGCTCTACGGCTTTCACTTATACGGTTTAACCTACCTTGATTTATTCATCTTCATAGTACAGTACTATCATAGTCTTCATTTGTCTACTGCCTGTTTTCTCCCACCAGAATACAAGCCTCCTGAGAGCTGTTTTGTTCACCCTAGTATCTTGAATGGTGTCTGGCACATATTAAATATAAGAGATAATATTTATTATCACTACGAACATTATTGAACAAAAATGAAAAGGTATGTTTTCTGTTTAATGTGAATACATGTGTAGATGGAGAAGGAGAATAACCTAAGTACTAAATTGAATTCAACTTCGTTTGACCAATTTTGATCATTTTTGGGGGGTTATTCAAAAAGCACCCTATTCCAAGGAAAGTAGCTTTACAAACAGATATCAGGAGCCATCATACTTGAATTAATAAGTGTAATTTTTAAATGACTGCCTGTGTTTGATTTTACATATTACAGTATGTGAAATCTCAAGTGGATTGACATAACTATTAGTGAAAGATTGGCTGGGAAGCAAATGAAATTTAATTCTGATTCTAATTATCCATGTGCACTTTAGAGTAATGAATAGAATTAGGACTTTTATATGCATTTACAGGAGCATATGTATCTCTGCATCTCTTTCCTTTCTTGTATTAATCTTTAGTGTCGCTATATTTATTTCTGAGGTTTAAATTATTTTTATGTAGGTGTGAAAGACTATTCAGTACATCAAGAAGAACTCTTTTGAGATGTCTGATAAAATATGACAAATTCTGTGGATCAGCAGGCTACAATTGAATTTGTGACTCAGGAATGGAGTCAAGCCAAAGCATCTTAATGTGCTTTGGCTTGACTCTCTTTTTTTTCTATTCGTATGGCAGTCAGCCTTTATTTAGGCTGCATATGAATGTTACTATGTTTAAACTATTAAATATAAAAATGATTTATGGGGGTTTAAAACACCAATATAAGGATTATCTACATTTATTATTATTTTATTTTTGCCACCAAGCTGCATTTGCTGCATGTAAAAAATTTCACTGACAATGAAAGGGAACTGTATGGAAAGGGAGCAAAGGGTTCTTCTTAGAGAATTTAGTCAATTAAATAGAAATTCATAGGTAGGAGGACAGTCAATATTTTAAAGATGACATCTCTACTTCTCTGACATGAATTTCACGTCCTATCATACTTTCCCTTTATGGTTTAGTGTTCTTTAACCCCCTTTTCTGTGCATTTTCTTCTACCCACTTCCATGTTCAGACCTGGCCATTAGACAAACAATAGCTGCCATACAATATGAGGGGTGTGCTCCCCAACTTTGCAAGAGAGCATTTAAGCTGAGGTGGCAAATATAAAGAGAGAAAAGAAAGGAGGGATTGAGGAAGGGAAGAAAGGAAAGAAGGAAAGAAGGGATGGAAAGAGGAAGGGAGTAAGGAAGGAAAGGAAAGAGAGAAAAGGAAGAAAGGTGGGAGGGAGGAAAGAATGAGGAGAAAGAAGAAAGGAGGAAAAGGGAAGGGAAGAGAGAGGAAGACAAAAAGAAAGAAGGAAAAGGAGGAACAGAAAGAAAGGAAGAAAAAAGTGAATGTAAAGAGATTAAGGAAGCATTTCCACATTTACCTTTTGCTTGAACATACTGAAATTGCCCAGCTTTCAACTTCCATAAGGTTATGGTGGAAGACAGATTCCATTAAAGACTTTTAATGAGGAGGTTAAATATTTGAAATAAAGCAAACTCAAGTTCATCTGATGGTGGAGGGTCCAAAATGGGGGAAACCTTTTAATCTGGGGAAAAAGAATGCTTTGTGTTATGTGTGTGCATGTGTGTGTTAGCTTGGTAAAAGTTCCTTCTTACCAAACCCTTCAAATATTTAAAACACTAATTTCTAAGAAGTGTAAAAATTGAGTTTGGCAAAGAAGTTTCTTTCTAGAACTAGAGTCATCAGCTTTGTTTTCTCAGATACCCTGAGTACATCACCAAATTAAGTTCTCAAGCATTCAGTCTTTTTTAACCCTACAATTTTTTCATGTTTCCTTAATTCCAATTAATTAATCATGATTATCATTTAGAATTCATAAAGTATCAAGTACATCTCTTGAAGAAATATTTTTAAGGTAGCCTATATATGAGAATTTCCTCAATGAGTCACTTGAAAGCAAATATTTAATAGTTTGTCATATACAGGCTATTTTGTTATAATCTATGTCATGGCCTGAATTATATGGATCTTTATGAATATAGACAAATTATAAGAAGACAAAAGAAATAAATATATCAATTTATATCCACAAACATTTTCACCAATAGGAATGGAGAATAAGTTATCTTCACATTAAAAAAAAATGTATTTGTCTTGAAATGCTGAAAGCCATTGATATGTTTGGATTTTATTAAGACTGTTTTGGATTTGGGGAAAATCTGTGATCAATTCAATATTATTCTAAAAGATATTTTAGATTTGTCAACTCTAGAATGTGACTGCATTCCTAAGAAAACTGAGATAAAGAACACTTGGAAATAAGACTGTGTTTATAAAAGTTCTACATTGCAGTTGACATCTCTAACTTCTTGCTTGCTGAAGCTTGCTGAAAATAACTAAAAAAAGAGGGCATTTGACACTCTAACAGTATAGCTGAAAGTTTCCTCAAGTGTTAAAGAAAAGGTTGACTAAATGTTATTCCCTGATGGCTGAAGACAGCAGCATTATGTCTACCACCTGACCCATTTCTCTCACTTCATAAACTTAAAATAAATCAACAGACAATATGGTTTCCCTTTTTCCTGGTGATTTGGAATAAATATGGATGAGAGTTAACTTTCCCTTTTGTTGTCTAGCTTCACAAGATATACACCACCACAGTTTTAGTAAGTCTACTTCTACAGTAAATTTTACTAGGCCAGTTACTTTCAGAAAACCTTCACACTTCTTTTGGGCATGTATTTATATGTGGTATTTCTTTTCTTTTCTTTTTTTTTTTTTTTTTTTGCGGTACGCGGGCTTCTCAATGTTGTGGCCTCTCCTGTTGCGGAGCATAGGCTCCGGACGCGCTGGCTCAGCGGCCATGGCTCACGGGCCCAGCCGCTCTTCGGCATGTGGGATCTTCCCAGACCGGGGCACGAACCCGTGTCTCCTGCAGAGGCAGGCGGACTCTCAACCACTGCGCCACCAGGGAAGCCCCAATATATGTGGTATTTCTGACCACTCTGCCATCTCCAAGATAAAGGTTAGGCAGTGCATCTCATCTTTATTTCTCTTTCTGCTCCTGAACATCAACTATATTTTATAGGACTTTCAGCTAGGCTATTCGCATTTTTCATTAGGGCAATCTTTAATAAAGAAGACAAGTTCGCTATTTTAAAATTTTACTCTCCTCAGAAAATATATTTGCTCTTTAAATATCCCACAGTTTGTACTAGAGAAAAAAGTAACACTTTAGGTTAGACTTTAAGCATAATGCATTATCAATGAATTTCAGCCCAGAAAGAATTAGCCTTCTGGGCGCACAGCTTCTCTGCCATGGCTTCCAGCCAGGGCTGATATTCTAGCTTTATTTTATAACTTTTTCCAGCTGCTTTCCAAATCTGGGGAGACAGCAGCACCAGCTAGAAACTTCTAGTTTGAACAAAGCATGCTAAACGTTTCTCTGTTCTTCTCCCTGAGTCGTTGCTACTATATGAAGCACAGAAAGTTTGATTTTTGGATTTTATTCTCAATGGCACCTTTCCCACTCAAACAGAACGTGTTGAGGATCATATAAACATCAGACCTATAGGGTACAAATACTGAGCATTTACTTAACATCTTTAAGAAGTAAGGTTAGCACTTAGATTTGAATTAAGAAACTGCATTTATTTAATTCCAAATTATGATTTTATATATTTATATATAAAATAGTCTCCATTTACTTTCTTTTGGTATTTAAGGAAAATCATTTAAATGAGATGTCTCTTAGATAATAACTTCAGCTGGAGGGAAAAAATGCAATTTACATACATTGGCAAGTTTATAGAAAGGAAAACAAATATTAGAATCCTTGTGAAATTTTACCTTTTTATTTAAGAATGATGCCTGAGTTTCTAAATTGCATTTATATTTTCCCTCTCAGGGTGAATTTCATGTTATAGTTAATAAGTCATACATATTATAATTCTTTCAAAGGATTTTCTAAGCATCAATCTTAGTGCTGACCAACTGCCATTAAGATGGAGTAAAAAAACGATGATTCTGCTTAATGTTCAATTTCCAAAAATCTCCATCAGCTTATCATGAGACTTCTATCAAATGTAGGTGCTGTGTCATATTGATCATCATAAGATATATATTCACAGGATTCTTATTATAACAATATTAACAGTCACAGCAGGTGTTAAATTCTCATTTTTGTATGGAGGTAAATGTATGTGTTGAATACATTTTGCTTATTAATCACTCATTTTTTATGAATTCCAGTTGAAGACTTAGACTTTTTAGTCAGTGGACTTTACATTCTTTACATACATTTGCTTCATGAAAAAGCCATGAACAACCTGGCATCTGGATATAGCTAGCTGAAATATTTTAATAGAATAAATTAAAATTATTATTTTGATATAAAAAAGACTTTTAAAATCTTTGTGGAGAAAAATTGCCTCCTAGTTTGGGAGATATTCAGCTAATTACAACAACTTTTGTCTTCATCTATTTCCATTTGTATAAAGAAACTCACAGGATTTGAATCATGAAGTTGGTAAGAAAGTGAATAACTAAAATATTGATAATTAAGACAACACATCAATATCTTTGCATGCAATTTACTTTACAACATTTATGATATTGAGTTGATGAAAAATATTCTGATAGACAACACCATGAAATCAAGAAATAGTGAGCTTGAAAAGACAGAATAAAGTATAAACTATCGAAACTTTCTCAGAGCTATATTAGAACTCACAGTATAACCTATCATAGCAAACAAAATATATTATCACTTGAAATACTCTTGATAGTAACTCTGAAAATTACAGTATCTTATTAATGAGGAAAAATTACAAGGAAAATACAGGTTTAAGGTTCCCTTTTTGTTTAACTTTCTCTAATCAGAGATGCTGGAAGAGATTAATGAAAACCATATTTAAATAACATTTTTTAAACATGTTTATTGGAGTATAACACACCATTTACAATGGTGTGTTAGTTTCTGCTTTATAACAAAGTGAATCAGTTATTCATATACATATGTTCCCATATCTCTTCCCTAAATAACATTTCTTATATTTCAACTTATTCTGTGCATTAGGAATTTGGAGGTATTTACAGGTGTAACATAAAGCTGTTTTTATCCTCCTGGGAATCTGTGCTTATGGCATATGGCATATATTGTTTTAAGAATTTGTTTTTCTTTCCTAATAGGTCCTAGTAGGAAAGCATCTATTTCTTTAAAAGCAATTTAAAATGTCTGTGACAGCTGCTTCTCTAAAGCAGACCATTAGGACAGAACGTGGCTATAAATCTCAGGTCCCAAAGAGAGGAGTTCCCATCTTGAGTAACCTGAATGCCATGTTATCAGTAACACTTCTCAGGGAAACATTTATAACCCCACTGTTCAGCTTGAGTTTGGAATACTGGCATTTTAATATGAAAAGGCTAAAATTGTTATCAAGTGAGATCTTTATTATGCAAATGTTCTGGCAACAGTTTACAATATTTCAAGTTGTATCTTTTTTTAGGCAGGACTGTATTTTCCATTTAGTGTGCAAATATAACTTCCACAAAGAGTGATGACAGGTAAGCACACATATGCTGAAAAGGGAAACTGCGTTTGGTTTAAAACTATAATCTGCTTCTACATAAATCTTTCACAAATAAAACTTTATTGTGTTCAACTTAT
This sequence comes from Phocoena phocoena, assembly GCF_963924675.1. NCBI lineage: Eukaryota > Metazoa > Chordata > Mammalia > Artiodactyla > Phocoenidae > Phocoena > Phocoena phocoena. Next base: position 114,148,520 of record NC_089223.1, read on the forward strand.
TTACATAGCTAAGCAACATATATTCATTTAATGCACACACCTCAGTTTCAGCAAATTAAGCAATAACTTACCTAGAGAAGCATTTCAATTTTTTTTTTTTCTTTTTCTAACTTGTATTTATCCGAGTTAGAAAATGAGATATCCGGTATGCAGATTCATTTGGCTCCAGGTTAATTAGAAGGAGCTTTCAGTTCTTACAATCTGCCTTAATATTCCGAGAGCACTCTTTAGCTCCAGTCCTAGTATCTGGACTCTTCCAGCAGAGTCTGTTTTTATTTATACGCACATTGTCCTTTTCAAAACAAGCAGCCAGCTGGAATGATTCAAACCTCTGTTCAGCACACCGTTAAAATGCAGCTTCCTTCTTGAACATGAGACTTACACCAGGGAGCGGACCGAGTACAGCAGAAAGGCTACGAGAACTATTTAATCACCAGAATACCAGCTGCTCCGGCTCTGCTCTTGGTACTGCTGCTGTGCTTCTCGTTTAGCTGGAGTTGGTCTTTCCCTCCCCCCTCTTTCTCTCACATCTCCAGAACTATAAAGGCAGCTCTGCCGGATTATGATTGGCAGAAACGGCCAATTCCTTCGGCTAATCATCCTCAAGACTTTCAAGGACCTGGAGCTGTTGTGATGTCATCCAGTCAGTGCGATGTTACACATGAATACATTCCCACAGAAGCTAATTCAGCGATCGGCTGCATTCCTCTCACACCACGGTGATTGATTAGATGTTCCTTGTGGATTTGCATAATCTTTCATTGTACAGTTGGACTGATTCCTATGAAATTTGAGAGTAAAATTCTACTTTGCAGCTATGACACTGTACCAGAAGATTCTATTGGGTGAAAAAAGAAAAGTTCACAGCAGGGTTTTCTGTGGTAAATGTGTGCTAGTCGAGCAGGAGTTATGAACTCAACAAAAGCCAAGGATGAGCAGGAGGAAACTTGGAGAAATACTAGTGACCTACATATTCCTGAAATTAATAATAATAGTTTAGATCATAATAAATGCTAGAAGAAAAACAATGAGTAGGCATATGTGCGTGTGTTAAGGGTATAAATGGTTTCATTGAGGTAAATTACTGGATTATTATGGAAAAGTTCTCTTCTATTCCCAGCATGGACAAAAATTATCTCCATGTCTCACTTTCTACTTGGCAAAATATAGGATAAGGATTACCTGCTCTTTGTTCTCTACTAACTCACATTAACTCATAAAGATATTATACATTGCATATTATAAATTACACTTATTTACTTTATGTAAAGTTCTTTGAACTTCTTCATTCAAATACATACAAGATAAAAGTAAAGTACTTTCAAGGGTATTTCTTCATTCCAGGCTATCTGATTCCCTGGGCTCATATTGTTTGGGTACGTTCTTTAGTCTCCACCATTTAATTTAATGAAATAAAATGTGTTAATGATAGTTCAGCTCGAGGCCCCTTATAGGCTAGAGAAGAGAGCTGCAAACTTCTCTCAAACCCAAAGTTCTATTCTGGTATGCTTGTGTCTTTGGTGAGAAAGAGCTCTGCTAGAATTGCTGGGGTGGTGTCAGAGACCCTTTCAGTATGCTGCAGGTAGAGGGGGGACTGTCCCTCAAAACACACATTTATTAATGATGTGGTCTTTGGGTGAATAGTTTTATTCTTCTTTTTTTTTTTTTTTTTTTTTTTGCGGTACGCCGGCCTCTCACTGTTGTGGCCTCTCCCGTTGCGGCTCCGGACGCGCAGGCTCAGCGGCCATGGCTCACGGGCCCAGCCGCTCCGCGGCACGTGGGATCTTCCCGAACCGGGGCACGAACCCGCGTCGCCTGCATTGGCAGGCAGACTCCCAACCACTGCGCCACCAGGGAAGCCCGGGTGAATAGTTTTAATGCACTCAGTGGTACTAGTGTTAGGCTGCACAAAGTTTTGAGGGTCAGCAAGCTGTAAGCATATGTTAAGTAGAGGATAGGAAAAAAATCTGGTAAATTGCAAAGACTACACCAGTTATTTCCTAACCTAACAACACTATCACTAATAGATCATGGATCATGTGTCAGTTATTTTTTCAGGTGCACAGGCTAAAAGTATACTAAAGGAGGGCTTCCCTGGTGGCACAGTGGTTGAGAGTCCGCCTGCCGATGCCCGGGACGCGGGTTCGTGCCCCGGTCCGGGAAGGTCCCACATGCCGCGGAGCGGCTGGGCCCGTGAGCCATGGCCGCCGAGCCTGCGTGTCCGGAGCCTGTGCTCCGCAACGGGAGGGGCCACAACAGTGAGAGGCACACGTATCGCAGAAAACAAAAAAACAAACCAACAAAAATAAATAAAAGTATACTAAAGGAAAAATTTGTCTTTTGAAAATCCTCAAGACTCAAAGAACTATTTACTACCTTTTAAGAATGTTTGCAAAGCAAAGATGCATTTGAAGGTCAAGTCAAGAATTTCCACAGTGACTCACATCAAAATACAAAATGGATAAATAAATTGCAGCTAAGTAGTTCAATACTATCTTAATAAAATAATAATTATTAGAACAACATCAAGCCAAACACTAATTGCTGAGAAACAAAATAAAATAAGTAAAAAAGCTGATTGAAGATTTTTCCATTTTATGGGATTTCTCATACTAATAATGTCTTTTTATTTATTCAAGTTCAGTCCTCATTTTTGTCTTACGTATACACAAATGAAAATAAACATTTTAAAATTACTCAATTTTTGTATCCTATTGATACATTTCTATTTTACAGCTCAGTAAAGAATGCTACTTTATCAGAGTAATTTCACTTACACAAAGCCATGGTGTTAAAACACGGAGGAGGATTTATATCCTTAGCTCTGGTGATAACCGTAGTTGGTGTGAATTGATTACGAGGAAAAGTTGTTGATATGTTTTTAATCCAGTATTAGTCTATAAACAATGCTGTAGCTAAAGAAACAACATTATTATTTGGAATGAAATGAATAATAGAGTGAAAGCACTTTGACAATGTAAAAGTGTTGTCTACAATATTAATGGAAGATATATTAACACAAAATACATTAAAACATCTGTTAAACACTAACTTTAAAATAAAAAAAATCCAAATTTCTGAGTTCAACTTCCTAGTAGGAAAAGGGAAAGAAAAAAACAAAACAATTTGTTGTGCTTTTCTCATTGTTTATTCAGAATTAAACATAGTCTTGGGGATAGAGGTTTCCATCAGATATACCATGTATAAATGATGGGAGCCAACCACAAAGTGCTTTCCTTGCTACTCCTGGGGAAAGTTGGAGAAATTCATGGTGTCCATACTGAACAATAAAAATAAAATAATCCCAGAAGCACCTTGAATAGTTTTCTCATAATTTCCTTTATAAATTGTATTTTCCAGTCATTAAAAACAACTTTGTGAACATTTTAACTTTTATCATTTTCTAATCTGTTAGGATGGGGAAATGAAGTAAATGACCTTGAACGTTGTGAAGAAGAAATGTGATATGCAAGAGAAGATAGGAAGAATAACTTTCTCAAAGTGTTTTTTAATCACTCAACCTGTGTTTCACAATTTATAGGGCTTGCATTTAAGTCAGATGTAGCATCTATACAGTTAGCTTGCAATAATACACATTATGCCAAGCATTTGCCCACCTGCTCACAGTTGAATTTTATTATTTTTCTTTTGATGTCCCATGAAGTGCAATATAGTTTTTTCTTTATCTATTAAGACATAGGCCCAGGTCCAGACATATACTAAGTCCTCAACGGCTCTTTATTAAACTGAATTGAATATGTTGAACTAATAAATTTTTGGAGCTCCACATATTTTTATTCAATTGCTATCAAAACCTCTTTTTTCAACTGAATTTCCTTGGAAGTTAAAAAAATGCATTATATGCATGGTTTTGAAATTGTAAAATTTTAAAAAATGGAAAATATTCTATAATACACATTTAAAACGCATATAAAGCATATAAAGAATACACCAGTGCCTACTTATTCAGTTGAAGAAGCAGAAACCAAACCAAACACATTTAGTAAAGAAAGAAACTCATTGTTTCATTTATATGTCAATTCATTTTTTACAATGAAAGACAGTAAGTATATCTACTAACAGAAATAATAGAAGAGTTCAGAAAAATTTAGCAAATTTAACAATTTCTAAAATTTCCATTATTTTTTTCTCATTAACTTTCTTTTTGTTAATAAATACTAAAGGCAAGTTTTAAATCCATGCATCTAAAATAAATAGAAATTTGCAAAGAAAATGCCAAAGAATTATTTACAAGTATCGTGTAGCTTCTATTTTTTTTTTTTTTTTTTTTTTTTGTCGGTACGCGGGCCTCTCACTGTTGTGGCCTTTCCCATTGCGGAGCACAGGCTCCGGACGCGCAGGCCCAGCGGCCATGGCCCATGGGCCCAGCCGCTCCGCGGCATGTGGGATCCTCCTGGACCGGGGCACGAACCCGCGTCCCCTGCATCGGCAGGCGGACTCTCAACCACTGCGCCACCAGGGAAGCCCATTGTAGCTTCTATTTTTTAAAAACTCTTCACATGCATGTACAGGTTATAAATAGAAGATAGTATAGCTTTAAATATACATTTTTAGTTTTCCAAGTTTTATTTCTCTTCCTTAACTCTACTACAAAAATGACAATTTTGAATAACTACAATTAAAATACTAATGGCTGAGTAATATTCCATTGTATATATGTGCCACATCTTCTTTATCCATTCATCTGTTGATGGACACCTAGGTTGCTTCCACATCCTGGCTATTGTAAATAGTGCTGCAATTAACATTTTGGTACATGACTCTTTTTGAATTATGGTTTTCTCAGGGTATATGCTCAGTAGTGGGATTGCTGGGTCATATGGTAGTGCTACTTTTAGTTTTTTAAGGAAATTGAGTTATTTGTAGTGAGGTGGATGGAACTAGAGTCTGTCATACAGAGTGAAGTAAGTCAGGAGATAAACAAATACCGTATGCTAACACATATATATGGAGTCTAAAAAAATAAAAATTGTTCCAATGAACTTAGGGGCAGGACAGGAATAAAGATGCAGATGTAGTGAATGGACTTGAGGACACAGGGAGGGGGAAGGGTAAACTGGATGAAGTGAGAGAGTAGGATTGACATGTACACTACCAAATGTAAAATAGATAGCTAGTGGGTAGCAGGGGAGGTCAGCTCGGTGCTCTGTGACCACCTAGAGGGGTGGGATAGGGAGAGTGGGAGGGAGACGCAAAAGGGAGGGGATATGGGGATATATGTATACATATAGCTGATTCACTTTGTTATAAAGCAGAAACTAACACACCATTGTAAAGCAATTATACTCCAATAAAGATGTTAGAAAAAAATACTAATGTATTTTACAATTTAAACTACTAAATCTTATATATGTAGGATTATATAACATGGTACTACTTTCTGTCCCCTTTCCTTATAATTATTATTTTTTCAATCATGAGCAACTTTCTAGTTGTCCCAACCAACACCAACAAGCTCTTCTAACTCTTTTTTAAAGGAAAAAGCATGAATAGAAGAAACTGCTATGTTCAAAGTTTATGCCATTGGGGCGAAAAGTCTCTAATTTGGCTGTGGGTGACTAACACAAAAACTTCTTTTTTTAAGGAAAAAACCTTCTGCTCGTAATTAGTCAGATAAGAAATCATGTGACAAAGAAACAGCATAAAGCCAGCTTAGCTCCACTCGAATCATATACATGGTGAGAAAAATTAGTGCCATGTAGCATTAATTATATAACAGGTATTCCATTCACATACTTAAATGGTATCTTATTACACATCTGGATCTCTGGTTAGCAAGTTATTGAGAGAGGAATAAATGGGAACCACAGGTTGGAAGAAAGAATCTTCTTGCCAGTATCACTGTAGCACATTGTTTTAGCAAGAAACAAATCAGCATGTTAATGCTTCAAATAAATCCTTTGAAGATGCAAAGCTTGAAAGGCCAAGTGAGGGAACAAACGGACTAAACAGTCCAATTCCAGTTTGGCTGACAACAGCTTAAAGGAACATGATTTTTAATAAATAGCAGATGTTGGCCAAAGCATTATTGAATCACAAAAATCTTTGTGGTGTATTGAAAGAGTAGCACAGGGGCTTCCCTGGTGGCGCAGTGGTTGAGAGTCCGCCTGCCGATGCAGGGGACACGGGTTCGTGCCCCGGTCCGGGAAGATCCCACATGCCGCAGAGCGGCTGGGCCCGTGAGCCATGGCTGCTGAGCCTGCGCATCTGGAGCCTGTGCTCCGCAACGGGAGAGGCCACAACAGTGAGAGGCCCGCGTACTGCAAAAAAAAAAAAAAAAAAAAAAGGGTAGCACATAAGTGAGACCCCTGGTGAGGGAGGGGAACACAGTAGAAATTGAATTTATGATTATTCCATGGTCTGATCCCTATTATGAGAATTTTCAGTGAATTTCACTTTTTGAGGCTAAATAAAAGTGGTTAGAGTTCCTAAAGTACATTAATTAGGTCACAGCTCCATTGGGAGTCTCTTATCAGAGGAGAATCTTTAAATACTGCAAAGCGCTTCAGTATGAATGGGGTATCTACAATAGGGAGTTACTCTTTGTTTACTTCATTTCTCTTTCTTTTCTTTGTAACGTGTTTGCCAAAATTTCATTATGGTTTCGTGGTAATTTCCTTTTGAGTTAGGCCTTGCAAGTCAAGTCATTTTATATCCTCTATAACTTAAGTCCTAAGTGCTCAAAATGAGACACCTTCTTGCAGACCAGAATCCTAACATCATGGTGATAAATTTGTAAGAACTTTCTGCCCTAAAGGATATTTCATTTCATCTGTTAGTAAATTCATTTTATATTAGGTATCCCAATATCATTTGTTTTCTGTCTGTTCCAGTCCTTTGGGGAAAAGCATCTCATTTATGAGCTTCTCCTGCTAATGTTCTGATCAGTGTGGGAAATCTTAATGCTTCACCAAGGCTTCCTAAGTTGGCTTCTGTTCTGTTAGCTTCTACACCTCACTCGACATTCCCATCACTCTGGGGCAATTCAATGGATGCTGTCACTCTTTCTCCAATTTGGTTTTAGTACAGTGGTGTGTGTTGGGGGCAGGCGAAAGGGTGACTTGTGAACAATGGTACAAAAATATGATGTTTGAAAGTTAGCTAGCAATCGTTGAAAGTCTCCTTTATGCTTGAGAGGTGATACAAATAAACGTGAGATATATGACAAGGGTCAGACTGTACTCCACCTGTAACCCCAGTGTTGCCTTCTGTAACCAGCTAGTGATTAGGTATACAGCACTATATTGCTACCATTACCTGTCTTAGAGACACACACTAATTTTGAGTCCCCAGTCATAATCCAAGCAATGGCGTTTTTGCTTTTTGAGGACAGAAATCATATCTTTTTTTTTTTTAAGTTATATCTTCAATACTTGGAGCACTGTCATGGCATAAAGTAGATATTTGTACATTAAAAAAAATTAAACTTAAGAATGAATGAATGGTGGCAACTTAGAGCCAGGAAATAAGGAGGGGGTGCACTAATATTTATATACAAATATATTTTCAATGCAATCATTGCGCCAGTTCTATATTCCACAAATAGAAGCAACAACTCATTTCAAGATGAAGCCACGAAGATGTGTTATAAATCAATTTTCCCCATGGATAAGAAAACCCAGATTAGTTTTCCCTTTTAGAACCCATGTCATTTAAATCTCCCTAATATTACTCATGAATAAAAATATTTTAGTAAGAATAAAGTCTTCATTTCTTTTTTAAATATTTTAAATATATATGTATATATATATTTGATTTGTATTTATACAATCAAAGGAATGACATTGTAATTTCTAAATGTTCCATCATATAATATGATTTGTCTATCTTTTCTATTATAAGTATCATTTTATTTTAGTGCTTTAATTGATGTTTCCCCTTTCTGAATAGAAATGATCATACATGAAATAATTATAGCTTAACTGGAAATAAATATGGTACTCTGAAGATGGAGATATTTTACCAAAAGAAGACAAAATGAATAACTGAATGCAATATAAAATACATAAATAAAATAAATTAAAATGAATTCTGTAATGAATAAAGTAAAATGGTACTGTAAACACACTACCTAATGAAGGAATGATAAATTTGTTTGCCAGCTCAGCTGTTTATGTCTGTTAGAAGGTGAGGAAGGAAGCAGTAATTAAATTGAGGGGGAAAAACGCATGTGATGAGTACAGAAGTATATCAAAAAATATGCTTACCACTCAACTAAAATCTTCAATATTTTAGGTTCCCATAGAGGGCAATATTGTATAAAAGATGGCAAACCGGAATCTGCCAATTCATCTTTGCTGTTATGCTTTAAAGAAAACTGTTGTTACCATAAATTTGATGCTGTACTTCCCCTCAAACTCTGACTAATGTATAAAATGATACACACAAAAACACAGAGCAGAGATCCATCAAACTCAAAGAAAATTAATTTGGTATCCTACTTACTGGTAGATTACTTGAGTGAATAGCTTCCACTTTCACCTATAATTGGACTCAATCACTGACTCTCAGATAGATTGTATTCTATCATATAACTACTATATAGTTATATAGTCTAGTGGAAATATTAATGGAATAGTGTTTTTTTCTATGCCTGAAAAAGAAAGTAAACTACAAATAAGATGAAAAATGTGTCTATATTTCAAATCTAGCATTACTGAATCACAACAATCTCTGTTGCGTAATGAAAGGGTAATACATGAGTGAGACCCTGCATGAGATGTGGGAAGGACAGTAGATATTAACCAGGAATAAAGCCACAGTGCAGGGATAAGGTGTGGAGAAGACATAGTTATACTTAGCTATAGGTCTTAAAGTTATTTCTATCACTAAATATGCATGCACTCATTTACTTTCCTATCTCTCCTATAACTTGAAAAGTAATTGCCTCAACATAAGTCCCTTTATCTCCGTGAGGCTAAATATGACTATAACTTGAAGGATTTATTCTCAAATGACCTTTATAGTAACTGCTAATTTGTATTAAGATTATACTGAAAGTAGTAAAGGAGGGACATTGTGCATTGCATACTACCATTAAATATTGATATTACTTTTTTTTTTTTTTTGTAGTACGTGGGCCTCTCACTGTTGTGGCCTCTCCCGTTGCGGAGCACAGGCTCCGGACGCGCAGGCTCAGCGGCCATGGCTCACGGGCCCAGCCGCTCCGCGGCATGTGGGATCTTCCCGTACTGGGGCACGAACCCGTGTCCCCTGCATCGGCAGGCAGATTCTCAATCATAGTGCCACCAGGGAAGCCCCATATCATTTTTAAAAGTACTTTAGAGTTTACAAAAATTGTTCCCGTAGATTATTTTGAGTCTCATAATGATCTTATGATGAATGCAGTAGTGTGTAGATTGTACGGGTTAAAACATTGAGACCCAAGCAGCAAATCTGGAGTCTGCCAGAGGACTCAGTGACTTCCAGCCCTGTTATCTTTTCACTATACCAAAAAGTTTCTCTAAATGAATCTGTCTAGAGAATGCTCTTTTGTATAATTCTGTAAGCTGGATGACCTTTCAGGTGGCCATCTAAAACCCTATGCTTCATAAAACACTTAATGAGATAGGAGTCGTGCTTTCAACCATTCTGTATGGCAAGTTATCAATAATTTGGCAACACTCACATTTCCATATCTGTTTCACAAATTTCTTGTACATAAAAAGTTATTTACATCAGTACTGGTCTGAAAGTTCATATAGCAAGAAGGATTTAAGTTAGGCTTTAGAAATACTAAATATGTTAATGAAATTTATGAGATTTTCTTTTCATTTTATTGAAGTAGAGTTGATTTATAATATTATATTAGTTTCAGGTATACAACATACTGATTCAATATTTTTATAGATTATACTCCATTTAAAGTTATTATAAAGTATTGGCTATATTTCCTGTGTTGTATGATATACCCTTGTAGCTTATTTATTTTATATAGCTGTTTGTACTCCTTAATTCCCTACCCCTATCTTGTCCCTCCACCCTCCCCTCTCCCCACTGGTACCATTAATTTTATCTCTATATGTGTGAGTCTGTTTCTGTTTTGTTATATTCATTTGTTTTATTTTTTAGATTCTACACATATAAATTATAACATACTTATTTGTCTTTCTCTGATTTATTTCACTAAGCATACTAGTCCCCATATTGTTGAAAATATCAGAATTTTATTCTTTTTTATGGCTGAGTAATATTCCGTCATATTATCTATAACCATCTATTCATCTTCTTTACCCATTCATCTATTGATGAACACTTAGGGTGCTTTCATACCTTGGCTATTGTAAATAATGCTGCTATGAACGTTAGGGTGCATGTATCTTTTTGAATTAGTGTTTTCATTTTCTTTGGATATATACATAGGAGTAAAACTGCTGAATCATATGGTAGTTCTATGTTTAGTTTTTTGAGGAACCTCCATACTATTTTCCATAATGGTTGCCCCAATTTACATGCCCAGCAACAATGAATTAGGGTTTCCTTTTCTCCGCATCCTTTTCAACATTTGTCATTTGTAGATTTTTGTGAAAAGCCATTTTGACAGGTGTGAGGTGACATCTCATTGTGGTTTTCATTTGCATTTCTCTAATGATTAGTGCTGTTGAGCATCTTCTCAGTACATGTTGGTCATCTGTATATCTTTTTTGGAAAAATGTCTAGTCACGTCTTCCACCCATTTTTTAAACATGTTGGTTTTTTGTGAGACTGTACTCTCTGTACAATTTTATTTAAACCATACAACTTTTTTCTGGTTTGTGAAAGAGGGATGAACCAGAGAATTTCTCAGATCCATGCTATGGTATCACAATTTAGGTTGCCAGTCATCAAATTTCTTTGACCTAGAGCATGCACACACACATACCAGAAAGGAGAGTTTCATAAAATAGTTCTTACTATAACTGTGTGAATTGTAGTTAATACTTTCCTTTTTGTTCTATTTCTTTCTATTCCATTCCTTAAACATTTGAAATGCCAACTTTAATCTGTTAATATAAATGTACATAATGAGCCATAGCCTGCATTTTGGAAAATAAGCAAATCTGGATTTATTATATATCTATACACTAATGAATATAAAAAGATCAAGTCATTTCCAGTTTTATAGTTGGAATTTTTCCTAATATTTCCATGAAGCTGACTATTTTTACAATCTTAACAAACACTGGTTTTTCACAAAGTGACTGTCAATATGCAATGCCATTCTTCAGAGAACCCAGGTCCAAAGAGGCAGACCAAGTTAACATGTGAACACAGAAACAAACAGAGCTTTCAATTATACAATAATAACAGTGGTCTCTTAGTGCAGACAACAATAGAGTAACTAATATATTAATTCCATTTAGGACTTTAATAGTTTGCAAGTATAAATTCATAGACAAACACTTAGAAATCCCAAACTTGCAATTAAAGGAAGAAAAGGGTTGCCATAAAGCCATGGAAGGAAGCACTCAGTATTTTTTCATGGTTATTTGTGGGAAAACTGAAAGTCCAAACTTAACTGCATCATAGAAATCTTACTGCTACTGTATAAGGCTAGATTGCTTTTAGAGTGCCACTAATAAATAAGCTTATTTTAGTTGTACACCCTCTATAGTGACAATAGTTCCAAGCTAACTCTAAAGTAAAAAACAAACAAAAAAAACACATGCTTTTCTTCTGTGAAACGTGCAGCTAAAATTTGAGGAAAACAAAAATCAGATGAAAGAAGAAAGAAAGAAAATGAAGTAGGATACATTATTGACTTTACATTTTTACTCCTGCCAATATTAAAGCCCTCTGTCACATTACTTTCTGCTTCCTTCCAATAAGGCGGCTACCATATTTCCCCACCCCTATACTTTTTGATCTTCACAGCTGTCCCTGACCTTTTTGGCACCAGGGACCGGTTTCATGGAAGACAATTTTTCCACGGACCAGGGTTAGGTGGCGGGACGGTAGTGCAAGCAATGGGGAGCGACGGGGAGCGGCAGATGAAGTTTCACTCGCTCACCCACCACTCACCTCCCGCTGTGCAGCCCGGTTCCGAACCAGCCGAAGACCCGTACCCGTCCTTGGCCCAGGGGTTGCGAACCGCTGTGCTACAAGATGTGTTCTGTACAACAGAATGAGGAGAAAGTGCCACTATGCTAGTTCTAAGCTAAGGCCTGAGAGGCATTATGGATTTCTACTCTCCTGTCATTTCATTATCACTGTAAGACCATGCCTGGTCATGTGGACCAATGCTTCCCAGTTAAGATGTCCTAGTCAAGTGTCCAGTTTAGAGCAGAGTCCTTAGCTGACCTGCAGATGCATGAGCAAGCCTCATCAAAGCTTGCAGAGCCCAGCTACACCAGCTGATCTCAGCTAATCTGCTGATTCACGAGCAACACAGGAGAAGAGAGAAGGAGGCAGACTTTATTAAGGCAATGGACATGAAAATAAATGAAGCTTTGAGTTACTTATTAATATTACCCTCATTATGTAAGTAACAGCATAATATTCTCTTTAGTATTACAATTGTTTGCAGTCGTGAAGTTTCAGATAAGCATTTAGAAACCCAAATCTTAATAATTTTAAGGAGTAAAATAAATGCGTATTTAAATTGCTGAATTTTGGGTAGTTTGTTACATAGAATTATTTAACCAACAAATAAAGTTGCTTTCCTCTGTGTCTAAAACCATTTTTAAAAGATCTGTTCTTCTTAATATTTAGATTATTTGCACTGAAGCAAGAAAAAATAATGGTCACATGTTTCCTTCTCACTAACATTTATTATATGATTTTGAAGATCCTTTATTTATCCACGGTAAGACTTTTTTTAAAAAAAACACACTTTTGAAAATGTGACTTCATTCTGTTTAATTCTGTGATTTCCACAGCGCAAACGCATTCTGTATCTCATAACAAATTTGTTATTTTATTGCGAAGATAAAGATGGATTTCAAAGTCTAAATGTCAGTCATAGACTCAATAGGATTTTTTTTCCCAGTAAAGATATGGAGTAATCCATAGTAAAAGTTAAAAAAAAAGAGAATTTTGGGCTTCCCTGGTGGTGCAGTGGTTGAGAGTCCACCTACCGACGCAGGGGACATGGGTTCATGCCCCGGTACAGGAAGATCCCACATGCCGCGGAGCGGCTGGGCCCGTGGGCCATGGCCGCTGAGCCTGCACATCCGGAGCCTGTGCTCCACAACGGGAGAGGCCACAACAGTGAGAGGCCCGCGTACTGCAAAAAAAAAAAAAAAAAAAAAAAAAAAAAAAGAGAGAAGTTTGCGTTGGTACTAAATGATCTTAAATTTATGAAGGAAGGCTTTTTTTTAAATTGACATCATTTTTGAAAGGATTAGGGAACCATCAATTTTACTGTGAAGCAGCAATTGTGGAGAAAGCAGACCGAAGTATAATGAAATGCATTCATAACTAAGGACTCCCAACATGCTGTTTTCATGTTGGTGTAATTTAGTCTGCTTTAAGTAAAAACAAATTAATATTTCATTGATTCATACTTACAAAGATCATTCTTTTTTGCCCAGTCAAAAATATAAAGCAAAGAAACAATAACCTCATAATTTGGTTTCTAACTTGAACAAGGTAGCTGTTGATTTGCCCTTTCCTCTGTTAAAATTAACTGAAGACATACTATCAATAATTCTTCTGTGTGAGAAATATATTACAAATGGTACACTTCCAATCCCTCATCTTTTGGATCCTAAGAAATGGGAATAATAATAACTCCCAAATAATAATATGAAGTAGTTATAATGACCTCAACAGTAGTAATGCCACCACTGATTTCACCAAGCAGCTGTGGTGACAACAGCAGCCTCGATTTCTTGAACCCTTGGAGGGGTCAGGCAATGTGCTAAGTGGTTTGTACTTTCTTCATGAAAAACATTCAAATTTTAAAGCAAAATTCAAGCCAAGTTGGGATAGGTCTTGGGTGAACCTTTTATAGAGTGCATGGGTTATGTAAATGTAGGTATTTACAGTCCACAACGAGTTGAGAAATAATAACAGTAAAAGAAAAAAGAGGCAAAGCAACTAACAACAGAATAGAAATAAAGCTGTAGCCTCAGGACAATGTTTATAGCAAGCATGGAGTAAGCCTGGTATCTTCTAAGCAATTTACTTTTATTAACTCACTTAATCCCCAGAGAAAATCTACCTCATAAGATACAAATGAAGATACTGGAGCACAGAGGGATTAAGTATCTAAATTGCCCAAGGGAGCAGGACTGGCATCTGAATTTGGCTTGTCCAGTTCCTGAGTTCAAAATTTTAACTTTAATGCTATAGAAATAGGAAGAGAGGCACTAAAATGACAAGAGTGTTTGGCTCTCTCACTCCATACTATATAAAGCACTATTAAATCTTTCAATGACATATATCAAAATGTCCAAATTATGAAACACAGAACAATGTCACAGTGGAAAAGAAAGCACAACATTAAAGCATTACTAAGATAACTTTAGAAGCAATTTATTAAGAAAAGGAAAAGCTCTGCCAGACAATAATCAATAAATTGAGTCAGTAAATAGCAATTAAAAAGAATGACAGCATAAGACAAGAATGTACCAAATCATAAGAGAAACGTATGAGTTAAGCAGCCTGGTTTGACATGGACAGTTCCGGTTAATTTCTATTGTTCAGGAATTCTGTCTACTTGGTTTAGCATTTTTCTGGATATTTTTCATTTTCTTTAAACACACTAAAAGTATTAATAGTTACATAAATGTGCATGACGTTGGTGGACTCCCGTTTGCTACTTCCAGCTTCCACCATATCCTCTTCTTGTATCATGTGCCAACTAAGAACTGTCACTTGCCATTTGCCTCTACAAGGATTAAGTCACTAGCCACTGTGGTTGCCTACCTTCAACATACCCTGAAAGGAGTTCAGGGTAGAAATCAGGAATGAAGCACTCTGTGCTCTGGGAAAACTGGCATGAGCTCAAATTCTTGCATCTTTTCATACCTAGAACAGCACTAAGATCATTAATGGAGACATCTGCTCCTTATGACTAGGAGCCTTCTCATGACAAGGAGTAACCTTCTGCCAAAATGTGTGCTTGATTTCATGTACTCTCCTTCACCAAAATCACATATATACTGACTCCCACCCCCCACCCCACCTCTTCAGAACAGTTCCTCAGAGCTGTCTGAGAGGATGTCTCCCAGGCTATAGTCCTCATTTTGCCCTAAACTCAAAATTCTCACATTGTGCATTTGTTTTCATCGACACATGTGAGACACGTGCAAAGCACAGAGTTCTTACTTTAACATGTGGTTAAAATGAAAAGATTGTCTGTAGTAACACATTTCTTTTCTTTCTTTCTTTGGACTACTTCAGTCTCAACTTAACTCCCAACTCTCTTTCAAGCTCAGCATTTAGGATATTTGCTGATAAAATGAAGGTGCTTGGATAATAGCCAAGTTAGCCAAGAACCTAACTATACGGCCAGGGTGCCAAGGATGGTGCTGAAGCCTGCCAAATGCATGAAGCCACCAGAATGCCTATCAGTGGGACTGGGCGGTAAAAGTTGTATCTTTGTGAATGTGAAATATGTGTGGGTAATAAATAATAAGCAGCCCTACCACAGAGTTTAAAGAGAGTATAGAGTGGAGTTCAAAGATTCTCACTACAGTGTTTTTGCAATATATTGTATGATATAATTTGCAGCTATTCTTATTACTACTTGAAGCCTTTTATTTTGCAATGGTGGTTTTCTGCAGCAATGAGATTAAAAAGTCCATGTATAATGAAAGTTATCATCTACTAAGACTATTGTGATTTAATATCCTATTAAGATAACCACTGTGAATCTGCTAAATAAGCTCTAGGATCTATTTTAAACATTACATTTAGTTTCATTAGAATGTGCTCTATGATGATGACTTATCATGCAGAGCTCCAGAAAGGCATTTACATATCATTTTGTGAAGTATGAGTTTTCATTTAGATCATATGACTTCTCCTAAATTGACTATTATCATTTTCAATGACAAGTTCTCTTCTGCTTGAAATGAGATCTGTTAGTATTGGTCCTTTAGAAGAAAAATCATATCACAAAATGTTAAATGATGTCGTTTGAAGATGGAGCATTGAGAGATTTAAAATATAAACCAGAAAAGTTAAATCCAATAATGGTTCAAATTATTTTCCTCCAATTCTTGGAATCAAAGTAAAGCTACTGAAAGTTAATGTGACATTTGATATTATTATGTGTTATTTTAAACCCAATTAAAACTCAACATTGAGATAAAAGTATTTTATTTTACAATTCAAAGTACAGATTTTGGTAAAGCAAAGAGTCATGGTAGAAACAATATTTTTACTAAAAAAAGTAACACAAGAATGGAATTAAAATGTACTTGAAATCAGTTGTGGTACATGCATAATTCATGATTGTTTCTGAACAACCTCAATTATTTTCCAAATGTAAAAAGAACTTTCTTTTACTTGTCATAACTTCCAAATATTTGTGTGTGTGTTTCTGTATGTATATGTATATGAAGCTAGAGTAACTGAACTACAGTATTTTTGTAAGGGAGCTGATAGCTTACATATATATGCATAGCATAGCATAACACAGCGTAGCATAGCATAGCAGTATGTGCTTTCTCTCTTTGCTGCATGTCATCAGTCAGATTTTAGAGATGTTTAGCCCTTTGAGGAACTATTTTGTTAATCAACCTAAATGCCCTACAATGGTGTTTAACTTTTAAATGCATTACTCCTCTATATTTTGTTTGAATCCTTTTCTAATGCATTTAGAAAATTTGAATAAACTATTTCAAAAATGGAGTGCAAAATTTCCTCATTTTTCAAGGTTTACTGACCTATAATTATTAACTACAAAATTTGAAAACAGAAAAACACTGAAATTAAGTTCTATAAAGACGAGTTGTACTGAATAAATCAAATTATGTGAGCTCACAGGGTGTATAAAATTGAATTTTTGAATTATATAATTGTACTCTGCAATATCATGACTTGTAGCAAGAACTTTATGGCTCCTCTATTTTATTGCATATATTTATACTCTATATTGAAATGGGATAAAATTGCAGTCTACTATTCTAAATCATCTAAATTTATTGTAATAGTCAAAATAATCGCAACTAGAGACAACTTGTCTTGAAAAAAATGTGTTGAAGAAAGGTACCCTAAAAGAGATCAAAAGACTATACCTCTGAAAACATTAGCTACTTCTATTTAAAAAATAAGAAGGGGATAGCCTCTTTTTAGGAGGTATCTTGACATCCCCAAACAGAATATTTCCTCGATTATAAATAACATGGTCTGCAAAGAAGAGGTAATTAAGGTGCGAACTATTAGAATATATTAATGACAAAATTCAACTCTGAAGATTGCAGGCAACATTATAAAAGAAATTAAAATCAATTTCTATAATAAAAGAATATTCTTTAGAAAAATATTTATGACACAGAATTAGGGTCAGAAATTGACTGAAGTATGTAAATATGTATCAATTATTATTTGACTCATTTTTAATCATTATAAAGGTTTTTTGAAAGTCTGCTTGAAAGAGGTTTCAAAATGGCAGCGTGGGAAGATCCTGAACTCATCTTATCCCACGAACACAACAAATCTACAACTACATACAGAATAATTCCCTCAGAAACGGATGTGAAAACTGGATGAACAGGGTAAAAGGACAGCATTAGATGGGTAGGAAAGGCAGAGATACAGTCTCACCAAGGAGAAAAAACACATCCCAGCAGCAACAATCCGCAATTGGGAAGGATTACAAAGGCACAAATCTTTTCCTTGGGGAGACAGGGATTTGAGCTCCACATCGGGCAGCACCAACGAGACAAACCACCCAAACACCTGGCTTTGAAAACCAATGGGGATTACATTCGGGAAAATCACAGAACTGCAGGGAACGTGGAACCAACTGTAAAGGGGCTCCCAAGCAGACTCACTTGATCACAAAAACCAGCACAGAAACACCAAACTGGAAAGCACGCGGGTCACAGGTGAAGGAGACCCACTTACCAATCTTGAAGCACCTGCCAGAGAGGCAGGAGCCAGTTGGGACACCCTCTGGAGACTGAGACACTGGCGGGAGCCATTTTGAAATTCTCCCTCTAACCTGTTGACATCAATAGGCGTGACCTGCTGAGAGTCCGGCTCACCCTGTGCCTCTGCCGGGCCTCACAGCCAGCTGAGCCAGAGCCCTGCCCGCCAGTGCACTGCAGCAGTAGCTGTGATCTCACCACAACAGGAAAGCCCACACAGGGGATACCACTCAGAGGCAGGATTGTACCTCTGAGGCCCATAGGACATTTCCTAAATAAAGCCACTCTTTCAAGACTGGGAGAGATAGCTGATTTACCTAATTCATAGACACACACACGGAAAATCAGGTAAAACGAAGAAACAGGAGAATATGTTCCAACCAGAAGATGAAACTTCTGAAAAAGAACTAAATGAAACAGATTAGCAATTTACCTGATAAAAATCTCATGAATGTCCAAACTTCATCCTCTCTTCTGAGACAAGATTTACTGTCAAAGTAGTGCTCTTCCTTGACTTTTTTTTTTTTTTTTTGTGGTACGCGGGCCTCTCACTGTTGTGGCCTTTCCCGTTGCGGAGCACAGGCTCCGGACGCGCAGGCTCAGCGGCCATGGTTCACGGGCCCAGCCGCTCTGCGGCATGTGGGATCTTCCCGGACCAGGGCACGAACCCTTGTCCCCTGCATCATTAGGCGGACTCTCAACCACTGCGCCACCAGGGAAGCCCTCCTTTTACTTTTTCTGCTAAAAGTTCTAATAGGGTATAAAAGTCTTCCTACCATTATCAATGGAAACTTATTATATGTAGCTTTTAATATTGTCTAAATATATCCTGAAGAGGACATCTAGCGTTAACAATTACCTTTCAATTATTTAAGAGAAATGCGTTAACTCATAGAAAAGCATTTTGAAGGAATTGCAAAATACGTCATCAACAGTTAAAACTAGATGCACTGAATTTGACTTTAAAGGGTTTCAGTTGGTTAAGAAAAGATTCTTTCCTATGAAAAACAAGGTGGAACTCTGCATTTTGATAGGAGGAAGGCAGGTGCATTATAGCTGAAATGACACCAGCTCACTGATGTGTAAAACAGCTCATATTTTGCAGAAAGAGTAAGAAATGATACGACTATGATGAAAACTTTTGTATGTGTAAATTTTTCTTTTTTTCTATTTAAAAATTTTATAACATCTTTAAAAGATCATTATGAAAATTCAGGTTTTTTTTTTTTTTTTTTGCGGTACACGGGCCTCTCACTGTTGTGGCCTCTCCCGTTGCAGAGCACAGGCTCCGGACGCGCAGGCTCAGCGGCCATGGCTCACGGGCCCAGCCGCTCTGCGGCATGTGGGATCTTCCCGTACCAGGGCACGAACCCGTGTCCCCTGCATCGGCAGGCGGACCCTCAACCACTGTGCCACCAGGGAAGCCCCTATGTATTTTATCTGTTCAAAATATGGTCCTAGCTTTTAAGCGTTCATTATAAAACGCAAATGGGGTTTCCTGTGAAAGAGAAACAACAGATATTGCTAGAAAAATTATATTTGAAATTGTAACAAAATTCTCCTAGAAAGAGAAGAATCAGATAGTAGAGAGTTGTATTCATGTAATAACAGATAAAAGAGGATCAATTTGATTAGCACAACCATAACATACATAATGTTTATATTATGAATATGTATATTTCTAGTGATAACATCCAAAATATATAGTTTCCAGAAAGCTTATGCTTCTCTGGAACCTTAATAAAACCATTCGAAATCATGGACATGACAGGTTTACTTAATTGGGATACTTTTTACCAATTCATATTTTTAGGACAATAACTAATTCAATGCTTTCCCCCTTGTGTCATGTGACACAGTACCATATATAATTGATGATTAATAGACATTTGTTGAATTGAATGGTGAATCCCTAGTTCTTTCTAATTAATATTTTGTCACTTTAAGAAGAGTGAAGCTTCACATCACTTTAAGAAGAGTGAAACTCTTCTTCACTCCAAGAGTTCCTGGAGTCCTCGGAGTTAACAAGTTATTCAAAGCAATATATCAGTATAATTTTTCTTGGCCTTTTAATTTAAGAATATTAGAATATATATTTATATATTTAAAGGGGTAAATATAGTGGTGAATTTATTCTAGTTCCTAATTCTCATAAAAACGGTCTGGTCTCATTTTATATTTTCAATAAATGTTAACATTTATCTAACATTCTTTCATTTAACAAACATTTAAACATATGCCATACAAGAATAGTCATTGGGGATATAAGATGAGTAAAAGATGATAGCCCATTATTAAGAAGTTCAAAATAGAGAGGGAAACACTCGGGATGATGATAGAGGTATAAGCTGGGTTCTCCAGGTCACTAAGAATGGACATCTAGTAATAGCAGCTAACACTTACATAACACTAACGGTTCCATACACTCTTCTAAATTCTTTACATTTATACTCTAACTTATGTCATACAGTCATTGCATCAGGGGTAGATATGTGTGCAGTGAGTGAGAATCTCAGGACCCTTATAATGCCAGCAGAGAACATAACCTCTTTCCTTGGAAGTCTTGATGTACAAAGAAATGGTAGTTGCTATTGTCACTGTGAGGCAAACACCTGAGAAGAAAATCTGAAGGAGGAGGGTGTAGCTAAGGGAAATTCACGTCTAATCCATAGACCCGACGCCACTGAATTAAGCTGATTGGGAATCCGGCACTATTTCTGGACTTTGAATTACATGAAGCAATAAATTTCCTTTTTGTTTTAGTGAAATTGAGTGGAATGTACTGAGACTTGTTACTTGCAACTGAGGGATAATTGGTTTAAATACTGTAATCTTCCAATACATTTTTCAAAGCCCTCCCAGTCTTTATACATTTTTTCTTTCCCTAATAAATTCCAACCCACCCATTAAGGTTGAACTCAACTGTAATAACCTATAGTAAGCCTTTCATGATCTCTCCAGTCAGAAGTAATTAATTACTCCTTTGGCTTCTACTGTACTTAGTGTCATTGATTTAACTACGTCTTGTATTTTAGTTAGCTATTTTTCATGAGAATTTCCTCGGTTTTGTGATTAGAAAGATGAAGATCAAATGTTAACTCCTTCAACTACTAGTTGGAAGTTCATTAAATATCTTTGACTTAGAGCCTCCTCATATCTGTAAAATATTGATAATCTTAAGACAAAATAATAAGACTAAACAGAATGAAATTAGAAAACCTATGTGGTAAGGGTTGAATTATTCCTTTTTCCTTTCTAAAAAAAGATGTGTTGAAGTCTTAACCCCCAGAACCTCAGAATGTGGTATTATTTGGCAATAGAGTTGCTGCGTATGTGATTAGTTAAGATGACTGGTGTCTTTATAAAAAGACTGCTATGCTGAAGAAAGCAAGACACAGGGAGAGCATCATGTGACAAAGCGGGCAGAAACTGGAGTTGTGCAGCTGCAAGGCAAGGAATGCCAAAGATTGCTGGCAAACCACCAAAAGCTAGGAAAAGTCAAGGAAGGATTCTTCCACGGGTTTCAGAGGGAGCACAGCCCTGCTGACACCTTGATCTTGGACTTCTTGCCTTTAGAACTGTAAGACAATACGTTTCTGTTTTAAGCCACCCAGTTCCTGTTACTTTGCTAAAGTAGCCCTAGGAAACTAATACAACATGCAACATTACTGCTTGTAGCATCTAAAACTTACTAGGTATGTAATAAATATCAGATAAATATTAGACAATTTATTTCTCTCTGTATGGTTCACAGTATTGTATGGTTCATGTCGATAGTGTGCACTTTATTTAAGACCAACCGAACACTAATTTTATATATATATCACTGCAGGTATAATTCCACATCAAACCTTAACAGCAAGAACGGGCACTTATACTTCACATCATTTGTGGAGTTTGACAGAGGAGGACACCCACCTTCACCAGAACCTCCAGGGAAGAAGTTGCCTCTAACAACTGGAAGGCTTACCCTGCTCCTCACAGAGTATGTGTAGGAAAAGTATATATATACTATATTTATATATAGTTATATATAGATGTAGATATATATGGATATGGATATACTGCATCTCTATATGTGTGTGTGTGTATCTTTTTATATATTTGTATAACAAGTCTTCAATATATAATAAGATCAGTTTTGTCCTCTCAGGTAAAGGCTGCATGAACCCTACCTATTCTCTTCTCTAATACATTGATACACCTGGGTCTAACAGGAGCCCATAATAATAGCATAATGATGGCAATGATATCTGATTCTCTATGACTTTATACCCATTTTTCTCTTGCCATGTGGCTTCACTGTGAATTAGCAGGATTTCCTTTATAGATGGACTGGAAGCTACCAATTTAAAAAGAAAATTTAAAACTTTAAGTAATGCAGTCATTTTAAATATCACAGCACTCAATGTTCTCATGGCCTACTAGATTGAAATTGTTTTGCTTTATTTTTGGAATTTCATGAATTATGGAAGAATATTCTAAACTGTATGAAATCATGCCTAAAAGACATTGTACGTCTAGTCTGCATGTAGTATAACATTTTGAACAGATAATTTTAAAGAGGACCTTTTTTCAAAGACTGATAATAAAACTACATGCATATTATTTATAAAACTCCCTTCTTACCTCCACTTTTCCAAGTGGAAAATTTTTGTTTGGAATTACTCAAGCATATGAAGCTGTATCCACTAGTGAACACAGGGACATATGCTGGATACAAACATATAAATTCTGGCATCTAAAGCTATACAAATTGTATACCCTTGAATCCTAAACTGTGTTCACTGTGTACAATAATGTCTAAAGCACCAGACCCTGGGGATATGGGTGTCTCAAGTTACACACAGTGACGTATCAAACTACATACTACATAGTAGCAACTGAAACCTTGAACACTGTATGCACAGCTTAAAGAGGGAGACTCTGCTCTGGTACCTGAAGCCACACACACTGGAAATGTGTGATCTGAACTCGTGCACCTTCAACACACTGTCCTCTGAGGCTCTACCTGTTGTCTGCATGGGCATTGGAAGCATTCACTCTTTATTTTAGTTTCTTCACGAACTAGCATCTAAAGCTGTACAGACAGGGATTTAGATCTGTATTAAATCTCTTTTCCTTTCACCCAAAGGCACAGTTTTAAGGGCTTATATTTAGGCATAACTATGTGTGCAAGTCAACAGCCTGGGATTTATTTGATTACTGACTTTTAAACCTCTGAAATTCTCCATGACTGGTTAACTGAGCTGGTTAGATTCTGATGTTCATGTAATCAAGCTTGTACACTGAGTCTCACTACAAAAATGATCTCTACCTCCCTTTTCCTTCCTTCTTTCCTTTCTTTCCCTCATCACTGTATATACTCCCTACCAAGAAGTTCTCTCATTAGTGTATGTGAAGGTATTTAAAAGAAATCTGGAAAAAAGATGACTAGATATTCATGAAATCACAGAACTCCTGCGAAATATAAAAGTACAATCAAATCTCCTCTTTCAGTTCAGTTCAGAAAACCTATACTGAGGACTGGGTCTTGTGCTTGTTAACTGGGACACAAAAATTAATGGTTGTCAAGTTACCCAGAATTTACGAATAGAGACAGACCACTATAAAGGGGACCATAACACCAGTTAGACTATCACATGTACTAAAGTAAAGTTATTAAAAACAATTGCTCAAGATCATTCAGATGAAAGCTATCAATATTAGGGACAGTGAGCAAAGTATCTCATAGACAAGTGTTCTTTGTAAGGTATCTAAGAATGACCTGGAATTGGAGAGATGGTTAGTCAAAGATCTTGGTCACAAGCTATAGAAATTGTCTCTAGTTTAGAGTTTACAGAATTAGCAAATCTGCATGGGATGCTCCATCTCTCTCTCTCTCTTTCTTTCTTTCTTTCCTTCTTTCACTTTTTGTTATTAATTTTTGCTAATACAGCAGACTTACAAGGGAGGTAACAGAGAAAACAATGACATATACCCATTGACACAAAATGTTAAGCCATAGCCACTGAATAACTTTAAAATGAGACTATCAACAACATTTTTCTTAAAAGTTCAAATTTTAGTTGAATCTCATACATAACTTTAAAAATAATCATAGCATAAAACTTACATATTTATGTCACCGTAGAGTTTTCTGCACATGTATATATTCAAATGCAAATAACACAGGGTTCTCTAAGAGACTGACTTTGACCCAAAGTCTTTAAAATGAAAACTAAAGAGATACTAAGTGAGCATTATATTTCAGGAACTGTGTTGTGCACTAAAGAGATCTATGTGTGAAGTCTGCAAACACTTACTAATCTACAAGAACTGACAGCAAATTTGAAGAAGCTATTTTCACAGTTTCACAAACTGTGTAAGAGCAGTTCTTGGGGAAATACTAGGTCTTTGTTGAATAAGTGTGATAACTTGAATTTCAATCAGATAAAAATTTCCTGCCAAAGAATTGTCTGTTATCTAATATAGTTATTTCCATGGCAAAACCTATTAGATTTAAAAGGTCAAAATTTTGGATGCCTCTGCTTTTATTTAATAAGTATTAAATGATCTGTCATGCATTGAAACATTTTAAAGGGTACACAGACATTTTGTTCCTATAGCTATTAGAGTTATTTTTATAAACAGAGGTTTATTTCTTCATAGAAGGTATTTGAACTTCCAGATTATTGCATTGTTATATTGACCAGCTGACCTATGCAGCACTGCTCTCTAAATGTTCCCCAAACAGGTGCTGGAAAAAACAATCAATTCAAAAACATCTCTACTAGAGAATTACTTATTAAGAAATTATTCTTCTGAGTATTATACAATTTAACTCTCAAATCATTAATATTATATATTATTCTAAAATGAAAAGTACCCTGGCCTTCATCATATCCCAGAACTTAAGAGCAAGATTAAGCTAACAGAGATTAAGTCATAGAAACAGAGTCCCTGTAGATAGCAGAGAACAGGTATGTGAAGTGAAAACTGGGCTGTCTTGAAAGATTTTTATTCATTCAGCAGAATGTGAGAGACTCTCTCACAGATAGAGATAATATGTCCAATTTTATTATGACAATATGATGGATACTTTTTTTTTTTTTCTGTACGCGGGCCTCTCACTGTTGTGGCCTCTCCCGTTGCGGAGCACAGGCTCTGGACGCGCAGGCTCAGCGGCCATGGCTCACGGGTCCAGCCTCTCCGCGGCATGTGGGATCTTCCCGGACCGGGGCACGAATCCGTGTCCCCTGCATCGGCAGGCGGACTCTCAACCACTGCGCCACCAGGGAAGCCCTGATGGATACTTTTTATTTCATGTCCCCAAACAGATCAAATGGTGCTGTGAGGCTACTCATTATCCCAAAGCTTTTACGAAAAAAGATGAGCTATAGCCCATATCCCTTTCCCAGCTATGAAAGTTTTGTCAACACTGCTTTCATCCAACTCAGGTATTAGAACAGTCTTCATTTAATGTCATTTTATCAGGCCAGCCTCTGCAAGAGGACACATAATGACTCTTTATTTTCATCGCATCATATACAAACTAATTTGTGCTCAAAACTTTCCACCCACCTATTTTCCTCCCTCACAGCTTCACCTCACAGCGCCTACTTCAACGCTCCTTCACCTGAACACTACATACTCACCAAGTTCATTCACTGTTTTCTAGAAAGTGACACAGTGATGCTCACTATCGAAGAAAACAAAAATTCTTTTTAGAGGAAAAGGAGTAACTTTACAAGCCTAGAGGATGATAATATAGTGATGAGGTTTATGTTAATATAAAATAGAAGGGAATAATTATTTTGTAGATACAAATGATAAGTTGATACCATACATTTCAAAGTACCTAAAACCATTATCTACTTATTTTATATGCTTCTTCAATATATGCATTGTTTGGTGTTAATTTTCGTGTATGTTTTCTATGGATACTTGAAATTGAATTATCTGTATAGTAGAAAATAAATGGGGTAACAAGACAGTGAAGAACCCCAAATTTAGTTCCATCTCTCAAACTAACCACCTGAGACCTTGGCCAAAGCACTCTCACTTCCCCAGCCTTAAGTTGCCCTTTGGTAGGATTGAGAAATGAGACTAGTATATCTTTAAATTCTCCTGGACTCTAAAAATCTCAAGTTTAATTTTTAAAGATATTAATAGTGAAATAAAATATGCTCTAAATGGCATAATATTTAATGGTCACTTAACATATGTGAATAAATAATGGGGCTTGTGAGTCGGATAAGATTATAAACAAAGTTTACTGTGCAAGTTTAGATTTGTGCTGTCTTTCCATTGAAACTCCCTCTTGCCAGTATCCTTCCAGTTTTGCTCATGTTAGCTCATCAGTGAGTATCTCCCTGAGCATTTTGCTTAAAATTCAGCTCCCATTCCCACCTATCTCTGTCCTCCCTCTTGCTTGATTTTCCTCTATACTTCCAACCTGCTATATAATTTACTAATATACTTACTTTAAAGCAAACATTTGTACAACACAAAGTACAATATGGATGATGTACCCGGGGGTTGTGCACAAGGTGTGGATCCACATGCAGCCTGTCATAATTTGAAGACCAGTCAGAATAACAAACTGGACTCAGATTAAGCCACTTTTACAGAGTATATTGTCAAGCCAGCAACACAAAGGATATCCATAAAAATCAGGGCTAACTGTGCATGGACATAGCTCCCATTGACTTCTTAATAAATGGAATTCAGTTTATCTTGGCACCCTAAAAAGAGGAAGGAATCTAAAAGCCAGAAGAATCCAGAAATGGGGTCTCTCTATACACAGAGATGATCCAGAAGCCCTTCTCATAGAAGACACATGAATAAATTTGGAAAAAAAATACTGTAAGATATTTCAATAAAGAGATAGTGTAGGACCTGCATGCTACCTCTCCCAGAGTCCTATTAAAATAAACATGGAATGTTAAAAAGATAAAATTTGCAAGAACCCATGAAAATAAGGGTAAAAATGTAATGTTTATCAGTCTGGGAGGAATTTCTACTAACCACAACAGTTATGTGGTTTGAGTGAGAAGCACAGGCAAGACTAACATAAACGTAGTAATGTGTGCAGCGGTGTGTCAGCAACCCTGAATCCCGGGACACTCACCCCCCACTTTCACTTCTGAGGTAGATCACTTCTTCTTCCTCCTGACTTCCCCTCTGATCTTTCTTTCTGTATCTACTCAAAGTCAGCAAGCAGAACAAGGGAAGAGGAAAATGGGTCTCAGTGGCACTTGGTCTTGGAACATGTAGAACTTCAGAAAATGTTCAGTGTGTGTGTGTGTGTGTGTGTGTGTGTGTGTGTGTGTGTGTGTGTGTGTGGAGGGAGGGTAGGTTAGAGGTGAAGGTAGTGAACAGTCATAGAACCCATGAATATTACAGAAGGAAAGATGTAGTTTTAATATGTCAAACATGGTTAAACAGACTAAAAAGTGCTTTAGGTTGTTTTTTTTCCCCAAAGCCTGAAATTCCTGGGTAGGGAAGACACACAGTGTGACCCCAGATCATTCGTTCTCAAACTGTTAGATTCAATGTCCGTTTTTTAATACTAATATTGTAGAGATATCTATAAATTGATGATGAAATAAGCAATTCTCAAGTAAGATAACTCACAAGTTAATAAAATTTAAAAATAAAAATATATATTAAAATTTCAGAACAAATTAACAAAATCTATAAAGTAAGATTGTGAATAGGTACCACAGAAAACTGCTTATTTTTGGAGTTATAATTTGAGGAATATAAGTTCAAGGATGTAGTTGATTGATTAAAAGATGACTTGTAATTAAAAATAAAACCTTGACTATTGGTGTTTTCTGTAGGTTATGAGGAGTCTGAAATTATGTCCATAAATAGAAACTTCCACACTCTATAGCAGAGTTTTCAACATTAACACTATTTACAATTTGGGCTGTGCATTACAGGATGTTTGGGAACATACCCACTAGATGACAGTAGCAAAATGCCCTTCTTCACCCCTCTGAGATGTGCTAAACAAAAGTAGCTCCAAGCATTGCCAAATAACCCCTGAGGGGCAAATATCCCTTGGCTGACAGCCCCTGCCCTGCAGGTATAAAAGCAACAGGCAGAGCCCAAACAAGCCAAGTAAAAATTTAGCAAAGAATGAGAAAAGGAAGAAAATCTATAATATGGGGATAGAAATACACACCTGAAACTTTATTAAGTGTTACAGTTTAAATTTTTTCTATTAAAGATAAATCTAAAAATTACCTTTAAGAGAGAAACAAGACCCAAGGAAGTTTAAAAACACTAGTTGAAGAAATTCAGTGCAAATTAGAACCTATTATTATGATAAAATATCAGAAAACAAAATTCAAAGAAATACTATTCATTGGGATCAATAGGTTAATATTATAATGAAAGAAGCTAAACTCACTAACCCTTATATGCAAAAGAATATGGCAAAAAGCAAAAAAAAAATATAAGTAAACACTGACAATATGAGAGAAAGAGGGAAATTTAACACATGGCACTCTGTATCCGGTTAGAGAACTATTAAAAGTTGAAGTTAGAAACCATACAATAATAATTAAAGTTACACTGTTTGCTACTAACGTTTTTCTACAAATAGAAATTACAAGATTTTTTCAATGCTCTGAACAACATTTAACAAAACTGACTAAAAACTAAAGAACGAAGATACCTAAAATATGTGTGTGTTTGTGCTCACACGCATATATGTGTAAATGACAATCACAAAGGCCAATCTCTAACCATAGCAAGCAAACCTAAAAATAGCTAAGAAAAAATAACAATGATACCAGGAAACACTAAGTATACCTAAACAGAGAGAACACAAACAAGAGACTAAAAGCATTTGGAAATTTTAGCAAAACAAACAAAACTCCAAAACGAAAAGTATTCAAATAAATATTGAAAAATAATAATAGCAAAATTAACTATTATTTAATAACATTCACCAGCTATATATTATCATGCTAAGTAATTTTATATATAAATTTATTTCATCTTCGAAACAAGCCAGTGACCCCAGTACTCCCAACACCCTCACATTACAGACAGCTGTCATATACTAAAATGGGTCAAAAAGAAAGAGCATGTTTGGTCTGTGTGTGGATGCGAGAATGGATGCATTCAGGGAGACAGAATCAAGCATTTTCTTCTTGGATGTACTCCATTTAAAGTGCTTTTGCATGGCTTCTTCATCCTGGAAAGCTCTGCCCTGGGATTTGCACATGACTCACATCCTCACTTTATTCAGGTCACCTCTTCATAGGGGTCCTCACTGACCACCTTATTAAAAACAGTACCTGGTGCCACCTCACACTAATTTTTCTTCATATGTATATGCTGTTCTAAGCAACTGACACAAGGTCAATATCCGATCCATTTTTTACGCCTAGCCCCTATAGAGTGTGTTACTAGTAAAGAGTCTGTAAGTATTTGCTGAATTCCTTCATTCATTTCTTAGTAAATGGGGAGAGAAAATGAGAGAACATCCCAGGAGAGAATCCTTGAAGAATCAGAAAATCAAACTGTGGATCTTAGAGCTGGTTGAGATTCACGGGGTCCCAGACACTATCCAGTGCTCTACTGAGATGAGTGGCCTGGAGGGACATGATTTTGGTGATTATATATGGAGTCTGATTAGAACCAAGTGAGGGTCAAGGGAGAAATTTCAGTTCTAGCCAGCTTTACAGAACAGTTAGCCAACCCTATAAAAGTGAGATTTTTGAAAAATATAAGTTGGACAGGAAGTTTTGGTTTCAACGTTATAGTAACTGAATAGACAGTTATTTAAAGAAGCATGCTGGAAGATTATGATTTTTTCATAGTCTGCTGCTTACAGAAAGTCGCAATGTTCAACACTAAAAACAAATTCTGTCATTTAGCAAAATAAAGGTGATATATATTTAAGAAAAAGTCTGTTACTGCTTTACACTATTTTTAATTGTATTATTTTGTATAGGCAGAGATTCAGCATGCTTTAGTCACGTGGTTTAAATCCTGGTAAAGACTTCCTCTGACTTCGGGGCTCACTGACTTTCTTATTACTTCCTCCCATTAATACATAATACACTGCACTCCACTGTAAATGTTCTGAGTTTATATTTTTTCTGAGGAAGAGTTCTACTTTAATTTCCTTTACTCAAACCAACCCATGACTTAATGAAGCCCAGAGGAATATTTAGCCCACAGCTGCTGTACAGATCAGTGATCTATCTGGTTAACCTTTAATCAGATTAAATGTTACTACTTAATCCCCAAAAGTAGAAACTTGATCCTTTGCTACCACAATTAAAATATACTGACACAATCACATTAATAGGAATTTCATCTAGTAGCCTTCATTTTCGAATATACTCTTTTTATCCTTGTTACATAGAATGTCTGATCTACATTTTTCTCTTGGGGAATTTTCCTTCATGTGTTTCCTCAATATTTATTTGAATGCTGTGAGTTATTTCTTTTCAGTACATATTTATAGTTGCTTCTGGATGTCATGTTTCTTTCACTTTATTTTGGGGGGGATTTATATTCAGAAGATAATAAATCATTATCTGTTATTTCCTTGGCATTTAATATATCATTTTGTTAATATTTCTGAACAATGATGTTAAGAAATAATGTCAGAGAAATAGGCATTAGGAAAGTCCTTCATTTAAAAAATTCTAATTTGTATTCATTGCAAATATTTGTACCTATGAAAATTTTAATTTCAGTGTCTATATTTGATACTACAAGAGAAAAATGAGAACCAAAAAAGAAACGCTATATTTTTAAGCCAATATAGTCTCAGAACATGGATTTCTTTTTTAACATCTTTATTGGAGTATAAGTGCTTTACAATGGTGTGTTAGTTTCTGCTTTATAACAAAGTGAATCAGTTGTACATATACATATGTTCCCATATCTCTTCCCTCTTGCGTCTCCCTCCCTCCCGCCCTCCCTATCCCATCCCTCTAGGTGGTCACAAAGCACCCAGCTGATCTCCCTGTGCTATGCAGCTGCTTCCCACTAGCTATCTATTTTACGTTTGGTAGTGTACATATGTCCATGTCACTCTCTCACTTTGTCCCAGCTTACCCTTCCCCCTCCCCATATCCTCAAGTCCATTCTCCAGTAGGTCTGTGTCTTTATTCCCGTCTTACCCCAGAACATGGATTTGGACATGTCATTTTACTTTTGTTATAAGATTCTTTCATCTCATCTGTTGTCTCCATTTTATACCACTAGGACAAAACAAACCATCCATCACCACCTCCAATTCACCCTTACATATGTGCACACATGCACACACATATTTACTAAGGATGAGTTACCTCTGCTCTTTTAGCTGTAACTTTCAATTAAAATATGATGGGGCTTCCCTGGTGGCACAGTGGTTGAGAGTCCGCCTGCTGATGCAGGGGACATGGGTTTGTGCCCTGGTCCGGGAGGATCCCACATGCCACGGAGCGGCTGGACCCGTGGGCCATGGCCGCTGAGCCTGTTCGTCCGGAGCCTGTGCTCCGCAACGGGAGAGGCGGCAACAGGGAGAGGCCCACGTACCGCAAAAAAAAAAAAAAAAAAAAAAAAAAAAAAAGAAGTAAAACATGATAATGAGAGACCCTTGGATACATGGTCCTCTTTTCTTTTGGACCCTCAATATGATTAGATGATTTCTATGTGAGACATATGTGTGTTACATTTTTTAAAACTCTTTTATAATAAATTCAGAATCTGTTAACCAAAATAATCTTTAAGGAAAATAAACATAATGAGGAATGCAAAGAAAAATTCCATTATAATTGGAAGTGATGACAGAGGGAGCTGAAAGTCCTGTGTATATATAAAATACCATTTTCCTTCATCTGTTCACTTAGGAGTCAGAAGCAAGAACTGTAACAGGATGTTCTCGGATTCACCTATAACATTGGAATACTGTCCTCCAAAGTTATTCCCTGAGAGTTCATGAACTTACCCACTAGGGCCTCCCTTACTCAAAACTTTTGCCAGGCATTGTGGAGGCAGCTTGGTTCTTGGATTCATAGCAGATCTGACACTCATGGTATGACGTCAACATAATAGCTAACCTTGCTGATTTCTAATTTCTTCATTTGTAAAGACTTTGATGTATTTTTATAACCATTAAATCAGACAAATAATGAGAAATCCCAGGTATATAGTAAGAGTTTGATACTACAGAACAAGTTGTTCTTAGTTTAATGGAAATTCTAAATAATGTACAACAGTAATACACAATTTGGTCATCCAACTATTTTTACTAGATTGGCCATAGAAATCATTTTGTCAGTAGACGCTTTAAATGAAGAGCACACTGTTAAAGACATAGAGTGTATTTCTACATGAGGGCGAGTGCCCAGCTCAGCTACCACCTTACAAGGTAGCATTTTCCTTGAACTATTATTTTGCCAGAGTAGAACCAGGATCTGATTTGATAATTACCCTGAGAATTAATTCCTCTCTCAGCATGGTCACAGACGGCTGAACGCACAAGAAATGATGTGTAGTTTTATGAATTCCCAAATTTCCAGTCACTACGGGAAGATAGCTTATCATTAAAATGCTGCCTAGCAAACTCTGAATCAACACGAAGGGAGTTAGTTTTATATTGAACTCTAATGGTTATCAGAACATGAGTGCTTCTACCATCTAACTTCCAAAGGACCAGGATGGCCTCCACACTTGACAAGGCAAAATCCTTCAAAATTGAAACCAGTCTCCTGATCTAAACACCTGGACCAAAAATCAATTTTCTCACTTCAGTTATAATCAGCTAGGGAAGCATTTTTTTCAGTTCTGTTATTCTTACTAAAAAATAAGTAATAAACTAAAATAGCACTTTTTAAAGGAGACCTGAAATATTTAGGCTTAAGGATCTTATAAACAAAGTTCAAAAGCAGAGACTATTTTCTAAGGAAATGAAATATGAAAATGCAAATGGACATGTAGCCTTAAACAGGAGATAATGCACTTGTAAAATGCCCAACATCTTCTTAGGAGTAGTAAAAATAAAGAAAAAAACATATTTTAAGTCAGTAAGTGAAATAAAGACTCTGATATTGCAAAATGGAAAATTTAGGTTGCATATTCATTTAGACTTTCCTAGTGATTCAGTTATTGAGGAAATGGGATAATTTACTCAAAGAGGAATTAAAAGCAAAATTAGTGACATTTAAAGAAAAAACTGGAAAGGAAATTCAAAAAATCACTGCCATCAACTCTTCTGTTTAAAATTATAGAGTGAGCATTTGTGTTACAGAGGCAACTTTTAACTATGAATGGATATAACTTCAGAGCTTGAAGTTATTATTCTACTATATTAGGTAGCATGTGAGTAAAGAAATTAGAGTCAGTAAGACTAAGCAGAGAAGTCTGGCATACCACCTATACATATTTTTTATCTTCCACATGAGTGTCCTAAAATTTGCAGTGCAATATACTTTTAAAAAAGGTTAACAGATCAATGATACATTAGTGTTTAGTTTTGAAGTAACAAAACATGATACTGAGTCTTTAAGGCAAGAGGCATGGGACCTGGGTGACACATATTCTCTGGCACATTGCCATTTATACTACAGCAGGACATACTAAATGATTTCCTAGCAAGAGAACATTGAAGCACCTAGCAGAGAGAACTATATTAGTACACTATTTCACACAGAGTCGGCATCCAAAGAATATTTAGGGACAGAAAGAAGGAAATACGAAAAAATAAATAAAAATGAATGAATGGCATCACAAACCAATCATAATTTCATGAGACAATTTTTGTTGGCTTCATTTTTCTCATTTGTATAGTGAAGGTCTCAGACAATAGAAGAATAAATAACAGTTTGCCAAGCACTATTCTATGCATTTCCTATTAATGGACTCATTCACTCTTCAAAACACATCCACAGAGACAGATATTATTACTCCCCATTTTAGATATGGCACAAGCCATGGCGAAGCATTTTATTTTAGAGCACAGGGCTAGCAAGCAGAGGAGGTAGGACTTGGAGCCACCCATTCTGACTCTAGAGCCCGTGTTGAACGTTATAAGATAGAGATGGGTTTTAAAATTCACCTGAGAGCCTATACTTCCATGATTTGGGAAAGTTATTGTATACATTTTATACAGGGGATCATTAGACTTGGAAATAAGAAATACAGTTTGCCTTCTTTGTCTGTGGCTTCTGCATCCATGGCTTCAGCCAACAGCTGATCAAAAATTTTTTTTTTTTTTTTTTCCGGTACACGGGCCTCTCACTGTTGTGGCCTCTCCCGTTACAGAGCACAGGCTCCAGACACGCAGGCTCAGCAGCCATGGCTCACAGGCCCAGCCGCTCCGCGGCATGTGAGATCTTCCCAGACCGGGGCACGAACCCGTATCCCCTGCATCGCCAGGCGGACTCTCAGCCACTGCGCCACCAGGGAAGCCCCAAAATTTGATCTATATGGAAGGTCAACTTCACTGTGCCATTTTATACAAGGGACTTGAACTTTTCTGGATTTTGGTATCCTGTGGGTCCTGGAACCAATCCCTTGGGGATACCAAAGACTAACTATCATGAGAAACTAACTTAATGCTGTACCATCATTTATTTTTATAAATGCTTCCTATAGGGCCACAATATTTATGTATATCTTAGACACTGATGATCTCTAAGATCCAGCAAGTAGATTAGATTATTTCTACAAAATAATGTACACTAGATGGTCTAAACATAAACATATCAAAATATTATATTAATTTTTGCTAACATGAAGAATTTATTTCCACTTTAATTTATAGGAATGGATATGAAGTTAATGAATACAATTCTGAAAATCAAGAAGTAGTTAAGTTCACATGGAATTGATAATCAGATAGATGTTTAGAACCCTGACATGTTTCATGATAAAATATTTTTTCAATTTAGAGTTTGATTCTTCTCAGCCATAAAAATATCATGGAAGAAGCCAACTCTTTTCTGTTTCTGTTGTTCCACCAGTTAAAAACAAAACGAACGCCACATTTCACTCAATTGCACATTACCTGTTGTATGCCACTGGTCTAAAGGAATGTATTTTAAAAAGAAACATATTCAATACATTTTAATGTCTCACTGTGAACAGGATAGTGGTTTAAAACAAAATGAACCAAATCTGAAAAAATAAACGAAACATATGTTACTCATAATGTCACTTAGTTGCTTGACACTAGTCTAAAATAATGTTGTAAAAATATTCAGGATATTCCCACGTCTTGCTTTCATCTTGTTAGTTGCATTAAGTGACCCCCTATGCTCAAGCATCTATTTGAGGTATTTGCTATCCACAGAGCCTTTTACTTTAGCGAAAGCCTTTTGATGACTTTATGTATATGAAAGTGTATTTGTGAACCACAAAGAGGAAAATAAAGGGAAGAAAACAAAGAGTGTAGAGTGGGTGGGGTGCGGTGCCACCTGCACTCAGCCAGACCCTTTGACTAGTCTGGAGCCTCTACATGAAGAGAGAAGATATGATTAAGAAGCTGATGTGGGCTTCCCTGGTGATGCAGTGGTTGAGAGTCCGCCTGCCGATGCAGGCGACACGGGTTCGTGACCCGGTCCGGGAAGATCCCACATGCCGCGGAGCGGCTAGGCCCGTGAGCCATGGCCGCTGAGCCTGCGCGTCCGGAGCCTGTGCTCCGCAAAGGGAGAGGCCACAACAGTGAGAGGCCCGCGTACTGCAAAAAAAAAAAAAAGAAGCTGATGTTAGGACAAGTTATTGTTTAGGGACAAGAGTGCTGCTTTAAGTGCCAAATGACAAAGAATGGCATGGAGTTAGGTGATACTATCTCTCTTTCTGCACTGCAACCAGTATCACTTAGTTGCTGTCACGTGAGCAGTAGAAGAAAAGGCCTTTATTAAGCCAATGACATTTTTCAAAGGAAAGGAACCCTTATTGTGTAAAGGTTGAAGATGAGGAATGAGATGATAGATGTCTTGGTTAAAATAATCAACTGATTGTTTTTTGATCTCATATAAGGCTTCCTTTTGAGATTTTCAGAAATAGACATGAGGGGACATCATTAGGAAAGGAAGAGGAATTGAGTGGCCTGCATTACATAGGCAAAGGGGAAGTAATAGTAAAAATATATGTTAGGTAATTGTCACTAATGCAACGTCATTTCATTTCACTGGGTGCTGAGGCCTGGGGACACTTAAGTTTCACTTATTTTGAATCAGCTGGTAGATACCTCAAGAGTCATATTTGAATTCTGAAGCATGTTACTCAAGTAAGTTGGACAACTGTTATCAGTTTGAGCTGATAAAGTATCAGATTAACCATATTCTTTATGATTAAGACATTTATTATTCAAAATCTTATATCTTGGCATCATGTATAATTAGGCAACAGTCTTAATCATCTAATTTTCTTGCCAAATAACTTGTGCATGGTGAGATGTTATGTTGTGTACCTGGAGATGTTTTGTAAATATATAGTGTGTTATAAAAAGTTTAAAAATACATGTTTTCACCATTTATTTTCAGGGAGAACAAACAGATATAGCAATAACCACTCACTGTCATTTTGTGTGCATTTTGTGCATGTGTAGGAACTATAGAGATTAGATATGTATCCAAGTTTTGCATGTTATACACATCTTATTACCATTTTATTGGATGTGATGCCAAGTAAATCTGGCACAAAATACGAGTGTATGCAAATTAGTTATTTTAGGGCTATTTGGTGGTTACTAAAATTCTTGAATAGGTTCTAGTTATTACAATTAATTCATAAAAGTCTATGAGCTTAAAGTATTTTAATTTTGGACTCTAGCTAGAGTTGTAAAACGTAATCACGTAATTTTAGCTAAATTATGTAACTGTAATGTTTTACAGTATTTATAACTAGAAAAATTCCTAAAAGAGATTTTATCCTACAATATATGTGGATTCCTATCTAATTGTTGACAATTTTGCAAAGAAGCAAATTTCATAAACATATTTATTTACATCATTTTATGTTTACCAATTATTGTTAAAATACTCTTTTAACACGTAACACACTTCTTGTAACAGCTGAAATCTACTCCCTAACTTAACACTTTAATAGAGTTTGTTCATACATTAAACAATAATATATAGTGAATACCTCTTATAAATGTCAGAGACCCAATGCTAAGGAAAAATAGACGCAGATCATGCCCTCATAGAGCTTACAGCTGAATAGGGATAGACATTAATTAAAATATTATATCTGTGAGAAATGTTGAAAGAAAGAAGCAGAGACTTATGGAAATATGCTAAGGGATTGGATGTAGTGATAACAGGGGAAATATGCTTGACTAAAAATTAGGTAAATCCAGTTAATATTAAAATTCATTGTTGGCATTTAAAATGGCAGATATAAAGGGATGGGAGGAAAGAAAGTATCTCTGATGAATGCAAAAATTCCCATGGGGCTTCAACATAAAGAGCAAGGAGGAACCAAGGACAAGGGCTTGGGGTGAGAGCGAATACATAGAACTGAAGGGCTACAAAGACGTTGGGCCATGTTAAATTTCTATGCCTCTCTGAGAACTTAGGACTTTTTATCTTAAGAGCAATCAGACACAAGGAAAGATTTTTTTCTAGGAAATTCACATTACCAGATGTGAGTTTTTAAAAAAATAATATACTCTGGCTGCAGGGTGGAGAATGACTAAGATGAGGGCAAGAGGAGATCCAGAAAGAAATTTTAGGAAACTGTTATAATAGACCAGGTAAGAGACAATGGTTTTTATGTGTAGTGGCATGGTGGGTACAAATCTAAAGAGTTAGGGTTATTTAAATGAAAAAATTAATAGCACTGGATGCAGATTAAGGGAAATATAGATTTTCTAAAGTATACAACTGAATGTATATTGGTGACACTCACTGAAATAGGTAATACTGGAAAAGAAAGAACTGCTGGATTGGGGTGTTTGATAACATTTGATTATGGATAGGTTGATTTTGAAGAGTCTTTGTTGCTATATCAAATATGGTTTTCAATATTAACTAAGGCTGAAAATAAGTAGGAGAGATGTCAACCTTGAAGTTGACGGCATTGGTTTGAAATGTGAAAGAAATGTCTGAGCTGGAGACATAAATTTATAAATAATTTTCGTATTTTCATATAAATGATAACCTAAGCTGTGCTCAAGGTTGAGACTAGAAAATATGAAGTGAGAATGAAAAAAGCTTCAGGCTGAGCCATGGTATAAGAACAGATGAAAGAAAAGAGGGATTTAGAAAGGATGGTCAACACCACCACATATTGATGAGAGGATAAATAAGATGAGGGTTGAAAATGTGTCAATTGAATGTTTGATGTAAAGTAGATTGTGTCCCTGGTAAGAACTCTTTTATTGAAATGATCAAGGCAAGAGTGAAATCATGGTTGGTTTTGGAGTTAGTGGTAAGAAATGATAGAGAAAAACTTCTTGTATTCTAATAGTACAAGAGGAGATGATACATAGCTTTGTGTGTTTTCTGCTCAGGAATTTGAAAAGCAGTTGGCCAACATCTTTCTTACAATACCCTATTATCCACAGTATAATAGTTATATCAGTGGAAAGAAAACATGTATACATCTTCCACACAATTTGAAGTCATTCTAACGAGATGCTTATAGAATAGACCAAACTGAATTTGGTCCTAAAATCTATGTTTTGTCCAGCATTTAAAAAAAAGGAGATATTATTGAATAAAACAGAAAATAGCAAAATACATTGCAAGTAGTAAATATCTACTTTCAGTAATATATCTCCAAATTATGTGATGAAGGAAAGAATCACAATGTAAAATTTATTTTTTACTGTGGGTCATGTGCAAAAAAGTATATTTTACTGGGACACAATAAAACTAATATATTATGTTAATCATTTGATTCCTGTGGATGGAAATGCCAAGGACATCTCATTATTTTATAATTTTTCAAATTTTCTAGGCAAATAGTCTACATAATCCTAGTGGATAAGCCAACTATATAAGTCAAATCAAATATTATCAGCAACATCAGCATTTAAGCCAAGAACTCTAAAGGACTGTTTTGTTAACACCTGTTGAAGTAAAAGTCAGCAACGAATCTCTTATTTCTGAAAGAGCTTTTATCATCCAGCATAATGTGATTTTAATATATTTATCTGTGGTTTGCTAAGATATTAAAATAAAATGAGAACACATCTCCTTATTGTTGGTCTAAAAGGAAGTTTCTCCTGTGTACTTTAACCCATAAACTTATTAATCATTCTAAGGCTTTTGCCAAAAGGAGAGTGTGGCTTAGTGATGCAATTGTGGCCCTGGATATCTGGGGTCTATTTTCAGTTCTCTGTGTTGCTTGTGTTTAATGATTTAGAAAGTCATTTAACTTCACTGTTGTAGATTTTTGTGTATTTTTTTCCATTTACAGAGTATTCCAATGAGAGGGACCCTTGTTACACATGCTCAGCAATGACTAAAGAGAATTCCCATGAGTCAAGCGAATTCCTGGCGATGGTGAGCAATGTTGGTTAACTTCAAATGTGTTGCAATAGTGTATTCGTGAAAATTGATTGGCTTCTATTCAGAACTCAACCCAGTATGAAGAAAGAAGGACAGGTAGGACCAAAGATGATACATTATTATGCTCAACTGGTTGTGCAACTTCTGGACAGCTCAGTTGAGTATGGAAAAAATAGTGTGATTATACCTGATTTAAGATCATGGTGATGTTGATAATGAAATGAAGAAAAAAGGAGGATAAAGGAAAACGTAGTGAGATAAACCTTATACAGTAGTGTCTCCACCTAGGCTCCCATAATAACTTTGCCCCTGTACTTGTATGCATTCCTCTGCTCTTTGGAAATATAAAAACCAAAAACTTAGAAAAATGTATCTTAAGAGACAGTAGCATAAGAATGGAAGAACAAAATGCCCTGGAGGTTTGCAATGAAGCAAGACACATGAAATGTCAGGAGCAAGTCATAAAGGACAGTGATGGGATGGGAGGCTTTGGAGATCAAGGAGATGAAGGACAGGAACAGGATGGACAGGGGACATCAAAAAGAGTCATGGGGCTTCCCTGGTGGTGCAGTGGTTGAAAATCTGCCTGCTAATGTAGGGGACACGGGTTCGAGCCTTGGTCTGGGAGGATCCCACATGCCGCGGAGCAACTAGGCCCGTGAGCTACAACTACTGAGCCTGCGCATCTGGAGCCTGCGCTCCGCAACAGGAGAGGCCACCATAGTGAGAGGCCCGTGCACCGCGGTGAAGAGTGGCCCCCGCTTGCCACAACTAGAGAAAGCCCTCGCTCAGAAATGAAGACGCAAGACAGCAAAATAAATTAATTAATTAATAAACTCCTACCACCAACATCTTTAAAAAAAAAAAAAGTCATAACTTTGGATTATCCCCGAGGTAAGAGTTATTCTTACTTTGCATAAAAGAACACTAAAGATCTGGGATGAATAGTCCCTTAACTCCAGGTTGCTTAGCTAATCAGAAACAGAGCCAAGGTTCACGTTCAGAAGTCAGTCAGTCTACAGTATCCAGACATGTACGTTCCTATTTAGCTTTTGTAAAAGTTACACTGAATTAGATGTGATTTCACATGGAAAGTACTATTGTTTAGGTAAACGTCTTGTCAGAGTAAACCTCATATTGATATAGAAGAGACAGCAAAATAAGGCCTATGTCAGAATGGAAGCAGCTGGCATGTATGTAATTTTCTAACATTGGCAATGTTCCACTTTTATCTTAATTTTTATTTTTTGCTCTCTACACTATCTTTTTGGGAAAATATTGTATTTTGAAATTTTGCTTTTATTAACTTATCAGCATATTCAAATATATAATATCTTCAGTAGTGACCTCTGGGGGTATAATTTAAGTACATTTACAATAAATATTTTCAATAGTATTAGTTTGTTAACAATAGCTTGCAGTTTCTCTTATTCCATTTCTATCTCACTCTTATTTGTGTTCAGTTTTCAAAATAGAGATTTTGCAATTCAAGCAATTTGATTTTGAAAATCAACTTGTGCTTTCTGGCAGACAAAGGTATTATGTATCTCTCTTTACAATCAGTTTATAAAGGAGATATTTAGTTCTCTACTAGTATCAGTAGTTTTTATAATACCTACAATCAGTGAAAGTTTGTGAATATTCTACAGAACAAAATTTTATTAGAAAGCTTTTCCACCATTGCTCTCAGATCTCCAGCCCCATCCCTAGCTTGAAACCTCTGGGAAGTTTGATGTACACACTCCAGTTTACTGCATAATACACTGCAATCCTAATTGCACTTCGGGGAATGTGATGTAATCCTTAACTACAGCTGCCTGTTTCCATCAATGAGTGGAATGGTATTTCAGCACATTTTAATTTAATGCAAAAATTAATTTTTTCTTGTCTGATGCAACTTGTTTCTCTCTCTGCTGAGTTCTCCTCTAGGTTTTACATAAAGCTGTAAATTTTTTTGAAATTGAAAACAAATACAAATAAGGCAAGTAAGCAAATATGGACTAAGTACTGCTCATTCACAATTTACATTTAGTATGAGCATTGTTCCAAAAATCTGAAGGCGGGATAGCAATGAGCACACCCAGAATATGGTTCCAAATTTCCACAGGAGATACTGAAATGGAGATCTGACATTACCAACAGGTAGGTTGACGTCTCAGAAGGAATACACAGGAGAAAGGAACTACACAGAAAAGAATACGATCACCCTAAAAATGGACACCTAACTGAATCATCCATAATGCATGAGCCAGAATTAATGGAACAGACCAATACACTTCCAATAAGCATCCTACACATTTCCATTGGCTTAATGAATCATAAGAAAATGTATTAATTACTTGAAACTGAATGAAATGTAATGATCTGAAGGCAAGCAATAAAATTATTATTAGTTGCAGGCAATATAATCAGCCGCATAAGTCATTCCCAGGATTGCCTATGAAAGAGAATCACTTGAGCACAAGTTGCCAGATAACATACAGGACTTCCAGTTAAATTTGAATTTTAGAAAAACAATGAATAACTTTATTATGTCCCTGTTTTTTCATGGGATATACTTATTCTAAAAGAGTATTTGTTTTTATCTGTATTTTTACTTGCTAAATCTGGTAACCGTAACTGGAGAGTTTCAGCTCCTTCACTACAACTAAGTATTACAGACCCAGTGTTTTTTAACACCTTACTGAGTGATTCTAATAAGTAGATTGCAAAAATTAATAGTATTTACTTATGTCAACAATAATAAATTGAAAATGGAAATTACAATGGAAAAATAAGATATAATTCCCAGAATCCCAGGAACTATGGTGTATTTTTTAATTATTACCTTGAAAAGAATACATAAGACCTCCAGTTGAGAAAAGTGATTAAATTTTATTAAAGGACACAAATTAAGATACTTCCTACTCCTAGATAAGATTATTTATTTCAAAGTGTCAATTTTCCAGAAGTATTACTTAAATTTATTGTAATTCCAATCAAATTCTGTGGATAGATTATTTTGAGTTAATTCTAAAGTTATTCTGATTATTCTAAAACATGTTCTAAGATAAATGTATGAATGAAGTTCTCAGAGAGTTAAGTCGACTCTGAATGAGAAGTGCAAAGTGGAGGGTATGGGGAAGAACTTGCCCTGTCAGGTGGTAAAATAAATTATAGGAACAGTGTAGTAAAAATTTGCTGTTAATATTACTAGAAAAGTCAAGACCAGTGGTACAAGATAAAGACTTCAAAGATGGACACTTGTATTTGGAAAATTTATATATCATAAAGATAGTACCATCAATTAATAGGGAGAGAATGAATTGTGTAGTAAATAATGTTTAGAAACCTTGCTTAGGTAAGGAGAAAAACAAAATGCATATAAGTGGATTTCTGCTGGAATAAAGACCAAAATATGACAAAGATAACTACAAAGGTAATA
The DNA here is from genome assembly GCF_963924675.1 of Phocoena phocoena. Taxonomy (NCBI): domain Eukaryota; kingdom Metazoa; phylum Chordata; class Mammalia; order Artiodactyla; family Phocoenidae; genus Phocoena; species Phocoena phocoena. Next base: position 114,191,455 of record NC_089223.1, read on the forward strand.
AAATAGAAAGTAGGAGAAAAATAGGACCTTAGGGAGACGATGGGTTGAATAGTATTCAACTAGCACCAACCATAAGGTTAAAATTGATATAAAATTCTAAACATTGACAAAAATAACAGAGAGAAAGTACACTGTGCAGAGATTATTTGCAACATTTGAAATTCATATGAGACTAGTATCTAGAACGTGTAAAAATTCGTAAAAGTCAATGAAGGACAAGTACATACTATAAGTGATAATTGGACAAAGAACTTCAATAGGTGACTCACAAGTGGCTAAATGCAAATGGATAATCAGTGAGTAAAAAGTATGCTCAATTTATAAAAGTCACAGAAATCCCATTAAAATAGCAAAATACTACCTATAGCATTAATTCACAGATGAAAAATGGAACATTTAAATGACACACCAAATTATGTCACTTATTTGCTACTCTTTATTCTGACTCAAACTACTGCTAGAGATACAAAGGCCTGGAACTAGTTTTCTAACTTTTTGAGATCACTTAAACCTTTTTCCCTGGAAGAATACTGAGACACTTTCATTCATACATATTATAAAATCCTTATCAAAGCCTTTCCTATAGTTTTCTTTGGTTAATGTCGCCTACATTTTGAAAAGTTCATGTGAAATTTCACATGAAAATTATTTTGCTGCAAACATCTTTTTTAATCATAAATCTTTATTTCTCTAATTGTTTATTTCTTTAGCCTGTAGACTTTATTCAACATTGTATTTAATATTGTTGGTCTGTTTATCAATTACTTCCTATTTTAGTCATAAAACACTACCGTGAGAAAAGTCCTTCCGTGGCTTCTCTTGGTGGATTAGATTTTTTCTGCCACGTTTAGGTTTTTTCCCATCCACTTTCTTTCTTTTGATCTTCTCACCCATTTTCACTTTGTTCCCAGGTTTCATCCCTTTTCGTGTCACTGCCTCCAGTAATAAGAATGGGCAGTTTGGAGCTATGTGTATGTGTGCTGAGGTTGGTATAGTATTTCCCACCAGATATGGCATAATCACAGAAAGGATGTGTAAACAGAATTGCAATGAATATAATAAGACAATTGGTGTAGTTCTGCACCTATATTTTTCCTCAGTTGATGGGTTGCATTAAATATTAAATACATGTTTTACTTCCAATTTTTGATTTTGGAAACATCTTAGTATTTACATTAAATAAAATTGTTGTCTAACTAAAAGAAATAAAAGTTTTACTAGAAGTTTCACTATCATTATAAGATGTCTCCTTAGTCTGGAATAGAGTTAGAAAATAATGATGGTTGCAAGGAAACAGCAACATTCATACAAGATTATTCAATGCATATTTCTACCTAGCATTTTGACTTCTGTCCTGGTAAATCAATTTTCTTGGGATTTCTTTGGTTCTTAGTAAATAGCACAATATTCCTCTAAGGCAGAAGCTTATTATAAGTATTTATAAGTTAAGTAATTGAGACATTGTTAATCAAAGACAGTCAATCCAGCACAGTTGATCAGATTTAGTTAAACCCAGGAACAGAGAGAAATAAATATTAATGTCAACCTCTAAGCTTCTATAGTCGAACAAAAATGTCCAAGAAAGCAACATTCATTACTTAGGTCCCTAAACACCAGTGATATCTCTTCCTTATAATTGATTTCATTCTTATAATAGTCAAAAATGTTGTATTCTATACCCATAGGAATATTTAAGTGACTAAAAGAATACAATAATGGATAGGTCTCATTTCCTCTGCATTTACAGCTAATTTGCTGAAATATTTGGGTCTTCATAGGTAGAAGAAGAGATCTTGGGTCATTTTGACTTAAATTTTCTACCTTTATATTCAGTAGCTTTTATCCTAATGTCTATATAAACATTCTTTTCTTTCTTTTGCATTCCATCTGAATAATATATTATTTTTCCATTCAATAACCAAAGCAATAAAAATTACTTAAATCTTTGCACCTGATAGCTTTGCTTCTGCGATTTCCTATGTTTTCCTTATTCCTTACTAATCCAGGCAACTGTATTATGTTTAGTATCATTCATCACCACATCTGTGCAAAAGTGGATACAACTTCCCTAATTAGAGCACGTGCCATACAATGCAAAATCAAACTATCTAACCTTTCACAAATAAGGAGTGTGAAATGTCAGTGACAACACTGGACAGAAGGAACAGTGAGACCAGCAGGCCGTTTAACCTACATTATCCCCACGGTGCTTTTAAATAATGATTATGCCATTATGTGCTTTTTTGCTTCTACTATGTCATAATTGTCTTACGTCTCACATGGTTAATTAAAACAGTCTAAGAGCAGGGAACTGGCTGATTTAGGATAAGTAATTTAAATCTGGACAGGGTTTCTTCTAAAATATATCAAGCCTAAGCTAGAAGTTATTCTCATCTACTTACACTGTCTGAGGATTGAGTATGTGGTAGAAGAGATAGTGTAAGAGTTCTAATTCAACAAGGATCATTATATAATTTTATGAAAAAATGTAGAATATGTAATCAAAGTACTTGCCAGAGAAAATAATTTTCATATCCAAAATATATTTTCTGTATTTTTAAAAAGAAATCAAGAAGCACATTAGTTTCAAATTTATAATAGAATATATTCATATTCTACATTAAGACACTGATTTTTCTTAATTTCAAGAGGTATGAAAGTAAACAGAAAGAAAAACTAATCAGTATCAAGTAATGAGGTAAAGTCTCCTTTGTTACTTTTTGAAATCAAATAGTATCAGAACAGCAAGAAAGATGTTTTTTGAAATGTTCAAAATCACAATTTTATAGAAATAAAAGTCACCTATGAGCTGACATTTTAGTGGGGTGAAACAGAAAATAACAAAATATATAAGTAAAATAAATCACTTATTATATGGTGATAAATGTTATGAAGAAAAATCACACAAGGAAAGGAGCAAATTGCCATTTTAATAGAATAGCAAAGAAAAGCTTCACTAAGTCAAATGGCATTTGAGTAAAGACCTGGAGAAGCAAGTGTCAAGCCATGCAGATATGCAGGACAAGAGAATTCCAGGTAGAGCAAGAGTGGCTCAGAAGCACACCTGGCGTGAGTCCAGAACAGCAAGGATGTGAGTTTGGCTGAAGTATCTGTTAGCAGGTAATTAAGTTAGAAAGGTGTTGGTGCTGATGCTGCTGGGAGTGGGAATCTTGTATTTGCTCATACACTTCGCTAAAATCTTTGACATGTACTCGGAGTGCAATAGAGGCCTACGAAAGGGTTCCATGTTTTATGAATTACATTTTAATTATCTTACTGCTGTGTGGAAAAACAGCTTGAAACGTGGTCATGGAAGACACAAGGAGACTAGTTTCAGGGAAATGACAGTAATCATGACAGAAATATTGGTGACTTGGGCCAGAGAAGTAGCGGTAGAGTCAGTAAAAAGTGGTAGGATTCGGCCTATATTTTGAAGAAAACACTAACAGGTTTTCTGGAAATTGGAAAGGAGGTGGAAAGAAAGAGACTTAAAGGGCTACCCAAGCTTTTGGCTTGAGTAATGGAAAGGATAAGGTTGCCATTAGTGAAATGGCAAGTTTCTGGGAAGAGACTGAGTGGTGGTGATGGGGAGGCATGGTTAGTGATTGAAAGTTCAGCTTCAGGGATTTTAAATTTAAAATATTTATAAGAATCAAAGCTGAAACACTGATTAGTTAGGTGAATATGAATCTAAAGTTCAGGAGAGAATTGTAGAGATGTAAACATAGGCATCGTTACTATAAAATGCTATTTAAAGTAATGAAATTGGATGATACCACTAAGTGCGTGAACGAAGATGGAAAAGAGAAGAAATTAAAGGGCTCATTGCTGAGGCATTAATATTGGGAGATGACATAGAACCATTTAAAGAGAATGACAAGGAGCAGCCAGGTAAGGAGAGGAAGAAAACCAGGAAAATATGGATTTTGAAGACAAGCAGAGATAATGTTTCAAAGATAAAGGGGGTTCAAAATGTTGCTAATAAGTCATAGAGGAGGGAATCAAGAAATGGCAGCGGGATTGGGCAAAGTGGAAGTAATGAATTACCCTTTCAGGTAGTGGTGGAATGAAAATCATATCCGAATGAGTTCAAGATATTTTGGAAATAGAAAACTGAGGAGGTTGAGAAGGCTTGCTAAAAATGGGACAGAAAATAGAGGGAGGAGTGAGATTGAAGTAAAAATGACTTCAATCACTGTGAATCTCAGCATTTCCTTCCAATGAATCAGAATTCCCAAACTTTAATTGGAGTATCTGTATATCTGAATTTAATTAGCATCTGCAAACCACTACTTGATTGATTTCTATTCTTCTTTATTAACAAAGACCTCAACTTTTATAATAGCTGAGACATTTTCAAGTATATATATTTGTTTCAATATTTTTTCTTGAATATATGATTTTAAACTAGAGCAGTAACTCAAGCCTAACTAACTATGAAATGGAAGCACAGATCAGGTAGCACCTGTTCAATTTCTCTGATGTATTTTACAGAAGATACTGTATCAAAACGTACACATACCCAAAAAAAATATTTCCCAAGATTGCCTAAAGAAATATTTTGCATTCATTTGGAATCACCTTTACAAGCAAACCGTCTTCAAAGTTTTATACTTGATATGAATATGGTGAAGTAAAAATATATAAAGAATAGAAAGTATTTAGGAGATAGGTTTATTTAAATCAAGTTTTAATCAAGTTTTCATATGTATCAAATGTTACACTTTCATAGAGCTTTGTTCAGGCATGTAAAGAAGAGATGATAAACAAAAACTACATTCATTTTCACTTCATAAACATCCCTTGGTCTTGCCAAAAGATGACTGTGAATCAATATAAAATATAAACAAAACCACACATCTTCAGAGATGTATGTTTTATTATCCAAATGATAATAAAAGTGAGAACAAGCACTCTTATCAGCCATTATTCTAGAGAAGCCAAATTAAAAATGTAAAGTTTCAGAGAAAGCATGCATTTGATGGCAGAGAAAGCCACATTCAGCTCTATGTTTAGTTTTGCTTCAAGTTGCAATACAAGCTTGAGTAAACTTCAGATAAAATGTTATTATTTAAAGTTGTTTACACACTTACCCCCACATACGCTGTGTTTTTTAACACTTCTAAGTAGTGTGAAAACACAGTCTCCTGCTGCCTTGCTTTGACAGCTTAAATAGCCTCCAAGTAATACACGGTCTTTAGGACAACATCGTAATGGTGAGTTTAACTAATGTACTTGCATTTGAACACATATCTAAATGTGGTGCTATATTTTCCCCCAAATATTTGGAGCAGTTGGCATACTATTACAGTATCACTGGTTGCGAATGAATCTAGGTCTTATTAAGAATAATGTGAATCCTTTCTTTAAGATATGCACAATTATTAAACTCAATTTACCTTACATTTCAATTCAATTCAACTTGACTTAGCAAAACTTCTACCAATCACTTTCAACATACATAGTTTTGATGGAAAGAGAAGAAGAGATGAGGAATGTGCTCAACGTCTATAGAGTGACACCTTATTAACCGCAAACAAGATATGTACTAAAATCAGAGTATGGACACTTTCTTCAGTTTGAAGAGTTAAAGTTTTCGGAGAGGAGATATTTGAGCTGCATCTTAACACTTTAAAACAAAAGAACTGGTTTGATATGAATGATCTCACCTGATACCCTTGTTTCCTCCTCAACCCACGTTAATTGGTCTTTCTTCTCAACCTTTATCATTGAAAACACTCTTGGTTAATGTCACGAGGAATGAATTGTTGAGAATTTCAATTGTGAATCATGAGCTCTCAACAGTATGCAAAAACAAGTTGGCCACCTTTCCTTTTAGAAAGTCTCTTCTTTATTCACTAATATTTTATTTATAGTTTTTGATTCTCTGTTCCTGAATAGGGATCGGCCATTAATATCCTTTCCACACTCTCTTCCTCTGATTTAGGTATTAAATTTACACCAGGCTTATTCACTGTGTTGGGGAATGTTTCTTTCTTTTTTTATCCCTTCTTATTTTGAGAAGTTTATACAATATTAGAATTCTCAGATATATTTGTTGATTATATATTTTCTAAAACTTGCCTGTCAAACACATTTCCTCTGTGAGAAAATTTTTTAAATACTGAACAAACTTCTTCAATGACTATAAGGGTATTTATGCTTTATATTTCATCTTGAAAAAGGTAAAAATATATTTTTACAGGAATTGGTCCATATGTGTGATTTCAAACTCATTAACATAACAATCTTTATTTTTATTCAACTTGTCTCAAGGCCTTTCTTCTCACTTTTCCATCTGTCATGATTCTTATTTCCCTAGATCTTATAATCGAGGTCTCAACGCAAAAGCAATCTCAAAAAAGGCTTCTCTGACCCCACTATATGATTTTCTTACAGGCACCGAGTATATTGTTGTGTCATTAATCTAAACACTTCCTGAAATTCTCTGCCTTGCTTAAGGCATGAGAGCAAGGGACCTGGTCTGTCTAATTATCACTGTATTGTAAATTCCTAGAATAGTGTCTAGATACAGTGCTCCATCATATTTTTTTAATAAATGAATGGTGTTTATTACTGTTGGAAGACACGTTTTCATAGTTCTCTCACATTTCTGCAAATCTTGCAGAAGACATTGGCTGCCATTTTGTTCTGGATATCTTTTCAAGGCTGTTTATATAGTGAACAGCCTTTGAAGATAGACTGCCTTCCTCTGAAGCAAAGGGGTGACAGGCTTATAGTCTAGTATAATAAAAATAATTTTCTCTCCAGAGTATAAGATAGACATGCTTATGCTGAGGATTCTTTTCCTAAAACACAGCCCATCATATGTGAAGACATCCATCTGGGCCCATCTGCTTTGTCTTTGTGGAATTGGGGAGCAAAGGAAACTGACACAAATAGGCTAATGTTAAGGCCGCCTGCAGTGCTGTACGTAATATAGTCCTTCGTTTCTGACTCAGGAGTCTCATACGTTCTCCAAGCATTCATGAAACCCTTGCAAGATAACTTGTTATCTTGCTATAGGATAAAATCTCAAATCTTCACATTTCTTGACAATTACATACTACTGGGTTATGCAAGTATGATTTGAGGTAAAGAATACTTGAATGCACTGTCTTGAGGATTTACGTACCTTGCCCACAATTACAGTGAATAACTTGAAGTGTGGGGGCTGATTCCCATGTATTCTATCTAATATCATTTAAAACTAGAATGAAAAACCCCAGTGTCTATGAAAAGATGTATTTTTAATATTCCTTTGCATGTACCCTTTAATATCTTTTGATATTCCATGATTATATTCATGTTTATATGATAATTATTAATGATCAAGATGCGTGCTATTATTTTCAGCTAAAGCCATTTAGTACTTCATCATTTAAAAAAAAAATCTTTCAGATTTCCTATGATAAAATGGTGCTAAAACAGAATCATTTTCAAGTACTTGCCAACAGCTCATTTCTATTTTAGTTGTATAAAAATATCTATTTATATATAATTTTTACAAGTCCATGAATGTGAAGTCTTACTTGCTAATAAGCCTGAATAAGATATTTCTTTCCAACAGTATATTTTGAAATGCTTTATGGAGTTGCTACTTCAACTTCGGTTGTACATTTTTCAAGTCAAGAAAATAATTCAGCTAAAGTCTATTACTGCACAGTTATCTTATTTGTTACACTAGCTTTGAAGCTACCAAAATTTCCTTGAATTATAGCCTCAGAATTTAACCAAGGTCTCCCACCCTAACCATCCGTGGCTGAAATCATCCTTAATAATTTTCTCTGACTTGATACATAAACAGCAATATATTGACTTTATATTCCATCTGGATATGGCTAATAAATTTGGGTTACTCAGCTTTAAAATTGTTTGGGGAACATAAAACTCATTTAACTCATCAATTATGTGGTTGTAATCACTGTCATTTGGCTTTTTGGAGTATAAATAACTTGCTGCAGTTAAGCTACTGAGCTTTTGTTTTATCAATTTTATCAGCTGAGGGATTATTTCAGATACATGCAATTGTAGAGTAAAAAAAATATCTGTATCTATTTTTCTCAAAATATATGCACTCTGTAATATAAATATCTTTGTCAAAAGGATTCTATAAAATATACAAATATTTACTGTGGCTTAAATTACTAAAAGTGATATGTAGTAATGACTTTTCTCCTAAAAAAATTGATATTTTTAAACAGGTGCCAATCCTCAGTGTTAGAAGGACAAAGAAGTTGCCTAATATAAAGTTATCTTCAAAGAAATTAATTTAAAAAATCAACATGTGACTCATTATCTTGTTATTCATATATATGTAGAGAAAATGAAATTCTATTTAAACTTACCATTGAAACCTTATTATACTTTTTATTAGTTCTAAAAAAGGTAAAATCTGGGTAGTTAATTTTTTTTAACATCCTTATTGGAGTATAACTGCTTTACAATAGTGTGTCAGTTTCTGCCGTATAACAGGGTGAATCAGCTATACGTATACATATATCCCCATATCTCCTCCCTCTTGCGTCTCCCTCCCACCCTCCCTATCACACCACTCTAGGTAGACACAAAGCACCGAGCTGACCTCCCTGTGCTATGTGGCTGCTTCCCACTAGCTATCTATTCTACATTTGGAAGTGTATATATGTCCATGCCACTCTCTCACTTCGTCCCAGCTTACCCTTCCCCCTCCCTGTATCCTCAAGTCCATTCTCTATGTCTGCGTCTTTATTCCTGTCCTGCCCTTAGGTTCTTCAGAACCATTTTTTTTTTTTTTTTTTAGATTCCATATATATGTGTTAGCCTACGGTATTTGTTTTTCTCTTTCTGACTTACTTCACTCTGTATGACAGTCTCTAGGTCCATCCACCTCACTACAAATAACTCAATTTCGTTTCTTTTTATGGCTGAGTAATATTCCATTGTATATATGTACCACATCTTCTTCATCCATTCATCTGTTAATGGACACTTAGGTTGCTTCTATGTCCTGACTATTGTAAATAGTGCTGCAATGAACGTTGTGGCACATGACTCTTTTTGAATTATGGTTTTCTCAGGGTATATGCCCAGTAGTGGGATTGCTGGGTCGTATGGTAGTTCTATTTTTAGTTTTTTGAGGAGCCTTCATACTGTTCTCCATAATGGCTGTATCAATTTACATTCCCACCAACAGTGCAAGAGGGTTGGTTCCCTTTTCTCCACTGGGTAGTTAATTTTGAACAAAAAGGCAATACTTGTTTCATTTCTCTTTAATGTTTTTACATTTTAATATGAAAAGACCTTTCATAATGTATACAATTTCTCTAACTTTCAAATTTTAATAGTATTCTCCATACCATTTTAATTATTTATCTCAACGAAAGCAAAATGTTTTGCAAAATTTGTTTCCTTTTGTGTAATACTATTTGAAGGTAAACAAAGTGTTTCATTATAGGATCTTACAGCTCCTGAAACACATTTTTACATTATTTGAAATAATACCCTTCTGGGGAAAAAAAGGTAGTCTATTCATATATATGTAATGGGTGTGTATCTTAGTGTACAGAGATCAAATTACAGTCACTGGGTTTATATATCTAAAAAGCACTACCCCTTCACAGTTGCATGATTAGTTAATTAATATCTGCCCATACTGGAAAAATGGAAAAGAGATTCTCAGATATTATTCTTCCACCCACCCTATTTTACCAGACATGCACAGAGGCACACAGACATACATACACAAGCGCAGGCACACTTTTACTATTCTCAGTAATGAGCACTCATTGCATACATGTTATATACCAGGCATTCTTCATTTGTGAACTTTCATTTTCAACACAATATTTACAGATAGAGAAACAAGCAGAGAGGTTTAAGGTGCCTCTCCATTCATCCCCTCGCAAGGGATGTTACAGGGATTTGAACCCACAGCCTGGTTTCAGAGTTCAGGCTCCTAACCATGACGCTCCTTGACAAAAGATTTTTGAAAGTTACACTTGTCATCTTTTCATTAAAATATGCCTTTCCCCTGAAAGCTCTTGTTCAAAATCAATATATCTCTTATGTTTAAAGCTCAGTAAAAACAGTCATATATTTAAATCAGTGAAATGACTACATCATACATTAAAATGATTGATAAAATCATAAAATTTGCTATTCAGTATCAAAATTGAAAGCTGCATTATTCCTTAAATTCTTGCATGCTCCCCCTTCCTTTAGTAATAAGCTTCCCTGAACTCAAAGAAGGAGGGAAAAAAAGGAAGACAAAATAAACTTTCAAATTTCATAGTACAAAAAGCAACTCAAAGTTTTCATAGCCAATTCAATGATGGGATGGAAATATACTCTTTCATTTCTTACATGCAGATTTCAATATATTCTTCTACTTCATGTAAACCTGTTCTAGACATGGTTCAAACTTTTGCAAACAAATTACCCATTTCACTTGAATCTGTTTTTATTATATGAAATATGGAGCTAAATAATAACATACTTTGGTAGGAATAAAAGACAAATTTACTAAAATGGCATAGACATTTGTAGAATATAAAAATGATATGTTGGGCTAAATTTCAGGTAAATTTTATATTGAACTATGAGATTCTGTATGTTTCTTGATCCTTTACATTCAACTGGGTATTTGTCCATTCTATTCTAAGTTTTAATGGTCATTATCTTTTCATTTATTCTTTCTTTCTAGTAAAGGACATGTACAGTATTTACTGTATTTATTTCAGCTTAAAATTTATCAGAAAGATAATGGAAGCAACACACGTTCTGAGCTGAGTACACATGACAGACCTCAGATAAATGTTTTAGATTCCAAATAAGAAAAACTTAATATAAATCAGAAGTTCATACTCAAGCTTGAACTAATTGTGAATTTACAAAAATACTGCTTCCTTTTCTCTTTTTACATTGTTTGTCATCATTATCACTATAAGTTACTGCTTGAGAAAAATGAACAATTTTTGGGTTTGTGTATGCCTAAGTAAAACTGCTTTTTGAATATTGATTGCTGTAATATTATCACCATTTTAATATTGCAAAAGTAACATGAAATAAATATTATGAGAAGTAAAGAAAAATATAACAACTTTAAAAATGTGTTTTCTATTTTTGTTATTAATTTGATATGAGAGAAGCTTATCTGAAATAAAGATAAGGATACAGCCAAGAGATAGTTGTCTGTCCGTGGTTTGCTGACTCCTTTACCTAAATATATACCAAAAAACTCAGCACATCTCCTCTGCAAATGTCAAATTAAATATTAACGATGTAAATCCTGGACTAATACAGGTGGTATCTGAATTTCAAGCTGGAAGCTCTTTTGGATATATATTTAGATGTGCAGGGTTCTTTCAAATATGCTTTGATGCTGTAAAAGTCAGCAGCACTTTTAGTAGAAGTTCTGACAGAACCATTAATATGACATGGGCCTTCACCTTGCCAGCCAACATATTGTTCACGAAATAATTTTTATTTTATTTAAAGACATTATATCATAGAGATATAGAAAGGCTAAATAGGCACAGTAAAGGTTCATGGTTGTTTCTATTGTTCTTAGCTTTCAGAAGGTTTATAGTTCAGAGTGTTCAAGAGGTAATGCATTTTATGCATTTTTAACCATTTTACTATAACAAGTGTATGCCAATTTCTAGGAAACTGAAATGCCACTACTCCTTTTTACCTAGAGCTGCCATGTTAATATGCATTGTGATATAAATGAAAAGATTTACATTAAATCAGTGAATAGTCTAGTGGTTATCTGAAAAATTTGGATATACTTAACAAGGATAAGATGTATTGTATGATATACTTTTAATTCTGCTCTTATTCAGTATCTCTGTTACAAAATTTAGTTTTATTGGTGGCCGAAGTATTTTAAAGTTGGAAGAACACTGTCGCTTGCTTTATTTTCCCCCTTCCTTCCTAAGTCCTTATTTCCTTCTGTCTTCCCTCCTTCCTTCCTTTTTGACTTTCTCTCTCTTTTTTCTTTTTCTGACATGAGCAAATGATGTAGTTTGGGCATTTGAGCATCTATAATTCAATCAAGTAACTGGTTTTCAACTGAGGAGAAACAGAAAATCAGAACAATCTGTGGATATTTCCCAAAATAAATACATATACTCTGCAACCCCAGGGATTATGATAGTCTCACATATTGCTATCTGGGAATGAGGAACATGTATATTTTGAAAAAAATTCCTGGGTGATTGTGCTATTATTCTCTACATACTCCACATACCCAATTGGGAACCAGTAGTTCAATAACTTTAGGATATCATAAAGATTCTCTGCATATGTGACGAAGATAATTGCATACAACTATACATAAATTTGAAGGTTTTCAAACATTTCAGGGACAACTTCAATGATGTTTTCCAAAAAAGATTTGAAGATTAGATAGAAATACAGAACAACCTCTTTATAGTTGAATATAAATTCTTGAATATTCTCTATAAACATAATAAATAGGAATTCAAATCTCACACATTCTATGAGTTTGTATGTGCAGATAAAGAATTGTGTTAGTATGACCCAAATTTTGGCTTAGATGTGTAATAAAATTGAGCGAGTTATGGGTATGATGTTAGCTATATTCTAGTACTGCTTAGCTTAGAATTTATCTCAATCTATTTTTTAATTTCAGAATACCTATATATTTATATTTTTCAATATAAATTAATAATTAGCGTTGTTGTGTCTATCAGCCTCCTGTGAGATTATTAGTGGGAGTTAGCATTCTAAAGTCAGATTACCTCTGTGTCAAGTAAGAAAATTATGTTTTATTATTTAATAACTGAGAACAAACTCTGGTTATGGTGATTTCAAGACATTTCATGCCTTGCCTGAAACAGCTGACACTCTTGATCCTAATCCCTTTACTATCACATAAACCCCATATTAAATATTAACAAGGGCTATAATACAGGGAACAAATAGCTGGGACATTTAGAAAATAGCAATTCAGAGAAACCTTATAATGTTTAGGAAGATTACAAAGCTTAAAAAATAAAAGTATCAGTTTTTAGACAATATGTCCACATGATGTTAACTAGAAAATAAGTGCAAAGATACTCGTCTTATTCCTAGGAAAGTCAGAAATTTAAGATAAAAGAAGAACACAATATGTTAGAAAACTGAATCAAGCTATCTATAAAACCAACTGAACATAGTACTTATTGATATTATTATTAATGTTTATGATTTAGCCAAGAAAGTTAATAGTTTTCTAGAAGTTACCTTTTGAGGAGTCTAGAGGATGGTCATGGGTGTAGTCAGTGAAACTAAGGCTACATATCAGGCTATGACTTAAGCAGATGCGTCAGCAAGTTGAAGGTCACACCTTGTGCCAATGTCATGGAAATTTCTCTTTTTCTCCTTCTTCTTTAAGCCATGCCTAAAAAGAACATGCATTGATATGACCTAATTAATCTGCATAATTCTAATTTTTATCTTCAAAGATCAAATCACCCAACAAGCCTTTATCATAATCCACAATCTACCCTATGAAATGAGCATATGGGATTTCAGTATTCTAAGGGTTATAATTGAGCCCTGAGACACAATGATCATGAAGATAGTGAAAGACCATTTTCTGTAAAAATATCCCAAGAGGAGTGCTAGTTAATGTCAGTATTACTGCACAATCTCACTGTAGATTACTCACAAAAAATAATCAAATAAAACCACAGGAAAACACAGAGGCATGGCAAATGCTAAAGGGAAAGAAGTGTGTAGTTTGATTAAAGAAAAAGTTTGACCAATGAAGATTAGAAACAACCTTCCCTGGGACAGTAAAAGGTTGAAGCTGCAGGTACCTGGTAGAAATTGGAAAACAGATAAAATGATGATTACCAAGTTAAAAAAAATAACACCATTTCTTTTCATTTTTGTGAAATTAGTGAGAGTTTCATAGTATCTGGATTGTGAGTTCTAGCACTACAGATTGGCTTAAAACTGTAGCATGGTGAATCCCAGCAGTATAGGAAGGAGGACAATTACGGACACTGCAATCAATGAGTTACCTCAGAAAGGAACAAAGTCAATGAATACTAAATAGGAAGACTACCCTATCTCTAGTTATTGTAAGCCTGAAGGCAAACATCTATAAAAATCAAGAATTTGTTTGCAGAGTGAGAACAGATTTTCCAGACTCATACAACAGCAAGTGAATTAAAGATATTTTGGTGTTAATTATAACTATTAATATAATTTTGCTGCAAAAGTTCCAATTCCTTATTTTAGTTATTTCCAAGAGTGCGAGGAAAAGGAGACATGTTGATGAAACTAATCACCTGGTAAAAATTATTTTAAAAAATTATACTGGGAAGATGGCGGAAGAGTAAGACGTGGAGATCACCTTCCTCCCCACAGATACACCAGAAATACATCTACACGTGGAACAACTCCTACAGAACACGTACTGAACGCTGGCAGAAGACCTCAGACCTCCCAAAAGGCAAGAAACTCCCCAAGTACCTGGGTAGGGCAAAAGAAAAAAGAATAAACAGAGACAAAACGATAGGGGCAGGACCTGCACCAGAGGGAGGAAGCTGTGAAGGAGGAAAGGTTTCAACACACTAGGAAGCCCCTTCGCAGGCAGAGACTGCAGGTGGCGGAGGGGGAAAGCTGAGGAGAGCACAGCAACAGGGGTACTGAGGACAAAGCGGAGAGACTCCCGCACAGAGGATCAGGGCCGACCGGCACTCACCTGTCCGAGAGGCTTGTCTGCTCACCCGCCACGGCGGGCGGGGCTGGGAGCTGAGGCTCGGGGCTTCGGTCGGATCCCAGGGAGAGGACTGGGGTTGGCGGCGTGAACACAGTGTGCAGGGGGTTAGTGCGCCACGGCTAGCCTGGAGGGAGTCCGGGGAAAAGTCTGGACCTGCGGAAGAGGCAAGAGACTTTTTCTTCCCTCTTTGCTTCCGGGTGCGCGAGGGGAGGGGATTCAGAGCGCTGCTTAAAGGAGCTCCAGAAACGGGCGCAAGCCGCGGCTAAAAGCGCGGACCCCAGAGACGGGCGGGAGATGCTAAGGCTGCTGCTCCCGTCACCAAGAAGCCTGTGTGCGAGCACAGGTCACTCTCCACACCTCCCTGCCGGGAAGCCTGTGCAGCCCGCCACTGCCAGGGTCCCGGGATGCAGGGACAACTGCCCCGTGAGAACGCACGGCGCGCCTCAGGCTGGTGCAACGTCACGCCGGCCTCTGCCGCCGCAGGCCCGCCCCGCACTGCGCGCCCCTCCCTCCCCCCCGCCTGAGTGAGCCACAGCCCCGAATCAGCGGCTCCTTTAGCCCCGTCCTGTCTGAGGGAAGAACAGACGCCCTCCGTTGACCTACATGCAGAGGCGGGGCCAAATCCAAAGCTGAGCCCCAGGAGCTGTGAGAACAAGAGAAAGGGAAATCTCTCCCAGCAGCCTCAGGAGCAGCGGATTAAAGCTACACAATTAACTTGATGTACTCTGCATCTGTGGAATACATGAATAGACAATGAATCATCCCAAATTAAGGAGGTGGACTTTGAGAGCAAGACTTATGATTTTTTTCCCTTTTCCTCTTTTTGTGAATGTGTATGTGTATCCTTCTGAGTGAGATTTTGTCTCTATAGCTTTGCTTCCACCATTTGTCCTAGGGTTCTATGCGTCCGTTTTTGTTTTTTTTTTTTCTTTTTTTTCTCTTAATGATTTTTTTTAATAACTTTATTATATTTTATCTTCCTTTATTTTATTTTACTTTATCTTCTTTCTTTTTTTCCTTCCATCCCTCCTTCCTTCCTTCCTTCCTTCCTCCCTCCCTCCCTTCTTTCTTTCTTTCTTTCTTTCTACTTCTACTAATTCTTTCTTTCTACTTTTTCTCCCTTTTATTCTGAGCCATGTGGATGAAAGGCTCCTGGTGCTGCAGCCAGGAGTCAGTGCTGTGCCTCTAAGGTGGGAGAGCCAACTTCAGGACACTGGTCCAAAAGAGGCCTCCCAGCTCCACATAATATCAAACGGCGAAAATCTCCCAGAGATCTCCATCTCAACACCAACACCCAACTTCACTCAACGACCAGCAAGCTACAGTGCTGGACACCCTATGCCAAACAACTAGCAAAACAGGAACACAACCCCACCCATTAGCAGAGAGGCTGCCTAAAATCATAATAAGTCCACAGACACCCCAAAACACATCACCAGACGTGCACCTGCCCTCCAGAAAGACAAGATCCAGCCTCATCCACCGGAACACAGGCACTAGTCCTATCCACCAGGAAGCCTATACAACCCACTGAACCAATGTTAGCCACTGGGAACAGACACCAAAAACAATGGGAACTACGAACATGTAGCCTGCAAAAAGAAGACCCCAAACACAGTAAGATAAGCAAAATGAGAAGACAGAAAACCACACAGCAGATGAAGGAGCAAGATAAAAACCCACTGGCCCTAATAGATGAAGAGGAAATAGGCAGTCTATCTGAAAAAGAATTCAGAATAATGGTAGTAAAGATGATCCAGAATCTTGGAAATAGAATAGACAAAATGCAAGAAACATTTAAGAAGGACCTAGAAGAACTAAAGATGAAACAAACAACGATGAACAACACAATTAATGAAATTAAAAATACTCTGGATGGGATCAATAGCAGAATAACTGAGGCAGAAGAATGGATAAGTGACCTGGAAGATAAAATAGTGGAAATAACTACTGCAGAGAAGAATAAAGAAAAAAAAATAAAAAGAACTGAGGACAGTCTCAGAGACCTCTGGGACAACATTAAACACACCAACATTCGAATTATAGGGGTTCCAGAAGAAGAGAAAAAGAAAGGGACTGAGAAAATATTTGAAGAGGTTATAGTTGAAAACTTCCCTAATATGGGAAAGGAAATAGTTAATCAAGTCCAGGAAGCACAGAGGGTCACATACAGGATAAATCCAAGGAGAAATACGCCAAGACACATATTAATCAAACTGTCAAAAATTAAATACAAAGAAAACATATTAAAAGCAGCAAGGGAAAAACAACAAATAACACACAAGGGAATCCCCATAAGGTTAACAGCTGATCTTTCAGCAGAAAGTCTGCAAGCCAGAAGGGACTGGCAGGAAATGTTTAAAGTGATGAAGGAGAAAAACCTGCAACCAAGATTACTCTACCCAGCAAGGATCTCATTCAGATTTGATAGAGAAATTAAAACCTTTACAGACAAGCAAAAGCTGAGAGAGTTCAGCACCACCAAACCAGCTTTACAACAACTGCTAAAGGAACTTCTTTAGGCAAGCAACACAAAAAAAGGAAAAGACCTACAATAACAAACCCAAAACAATTAAGAAAATGGGAATAGGAACATACATATCGATAATTACCTTAAATATAAATGAACTAAATGCTCCCACCAAAAGACACAGATTGACTGAATGGATACAAAAACAAGACCCATATATTTGCTGTCTGCAAGAGACCCACTTCAGACCTAGAGACACATACAGACTGAAAGTAAGGGGATGAAAAAAGATATTTCATGCAAATGGAAACCAAAAGAAAGCTGGAGTAACAATTCTCATATCAGACAAAACAGACTTTAAAATAAAGACTATTACAAGAGACAGAGAAGGACACTACATAATGATCAAGGGATTGATCCAAGAAAAAGATATAACAATTGTAAATATTTATGCACTCAACATAGGAGCACCTCAATACATAAGGCAAATACTAACAGCCATAAAAGGGGAAATCGACAGTAACACATTCATAGTAGGGGACTTTAACACCCCACTTTCACCAATGGACAGATCATCCAAAATGAAAATAAATAAGGAAACACAAGCTTTAAATGATACATTAAACAAGATGGACTTAATTGATATTTATAGGACATTCCATCCAAAAACAACAGGATACACATTTTTCTCAAGTGCTCATGGAACATTCTCCAGGATAGATCATATTTTGGGTCACAAATCAAGCCTTGGTAAATTTAAGAAAATTGAAATTGTATCAAGTATCTTTTCCAACCAGAATGCTATGAGACTAGATATCAATTACAGGAAAAGATCGGTTAAAAATACAAACACATGGAGGCTAAACAATACACTACTTAATAACGAAGTGATCACTGAAGAAATCAAAGAGGAAATTAAAAAATACCTAGAAACAAATGACAATGGAGACACGACGACCCAAAACCTATGGGATGCAGCAAAAGAAGTTCTAAGAGGGGAGTTTATAGCAATACAATCCTACCTTAAGAAACAGGAAACATCTCGAATAAACAACCTAACCTTGAACCTAAAGCAATTAGAGAAAGAAGAACAAAAAAACCCAAAAGTTAGCAAAGGAAAGAAATCATAAAGATCAGATCAGAAATAAATGAAAAAGAAATGAAGGAAATGATAGCAAAGATCAATAAAACTAAAAGCTGGTTCTTTGAGAAGAGAAACAAAATTGGTAAACCATTAACCAGACTCATCAAGAAAAAAAGGGAGAAGACTCAAATCAATAGAATTAGAAATGAAAAAGGAGAAGTAACAACTGGCACTGCGGAAATACAACAGATCATGCAAGTTTACTACAAGCTACTCTATGCCAATAAAATGGACAATCTGGAAGAAATGGACAATTTCTTAGAAATGCACAACCTGCCAAGACCGAATCAGGAAGAAATAGAAAATATGAACAGACCAATCACAAGCACTGAAATTGAAACTGTGATTAAAAATCTTCCAACAAACAAAAGGCCAGGACCAGATGGCTTCACAGGTGAATTCTATCAAACATTTAGAGAAGAGCTAACACCTATCCTTCTCAAACTCTTCCAAAATACAGCAGAGGGAGGAACACTCCGAAACTCATTCTACAAGGCCACCATCACCTTGATGCCAAAACCACACAAGGATGTCACAAAGAAAGAAAACTACAGGCCAATATCAGTGATGAACATAGATGCAAAAATCCTCAGCAAAATACTAGCAAACAGAATTCAACAGCATATTTAACGGATCATACACCATGATCAAGTGGGGTTTATTCCAGGAATCCAAGGATTCCTCAATATGTGCAAATCAATCAATGTGATCCACCATATTAACAAATTGAAGGAGAAAAACCATATGATCATCTCAATACATGCAGAGAAAACTTTTGACAAAATTCAACACCCATTTCTGATAAAAACCCTCCAGAAAGTAGGCATAGAGGGAACTTTCCTCAACATGATAAAGGCCATATATGACAAATCCACAGCCAACATCATCCTCAATGGTGAAAAACTGAAAGCATTTCCACTAAGATCAGGAACAAGACAAGGTTGCCCACTCTCACCACTCTTATTCAACATAGTTTTGGAAGTTTTACCCACAGCAATCAGAGAAGAAAAGGAAATGAATCCAAATCAGAAAAGAAGAAGTAAAGCTGTCACTGTTTTCAGATGACATGATACTCTACATAGAGAATCCTAAAGATGCTACCAGAAAACTACTAGAGCTAATCAATGAATTTGGTAAAGTAGCAGGATACAAAATTAATGCACAGAAATCTCTGGCATGCCTATACACTAGTGATGAAAAATCTGAAAGTGAAATCAAGAAAACACTCCCATTTACCATTGCAATAAAAAGAATAAAATATCTAGGAATAAACCTACCTAAGGAGGCAAAAGACCTGTATGCAGAAAATTATAAGACACTGATGAAAGAAATTAAAAATGATACAAATAGATAGAGAGATATACCATGTTATTGGATTGGAAGAATCAATACTGTGAAAATGACTCTACTACCCAAAGCAATCTACAGATTCAATGCAATCCCTATCAAACTACCACTGGCATTTTTCACAGAACTAGAACAAAAAATTTCACAATTTGTATGGAAACATAAAAGAGTCCGAATAGCGAAAGCAATCTTGAGAAACGGAGCTGGAGGAATCAGGCTCCCTGACCTCAGACTATACTACAAAGCTACAGTAATCAAGACAGTATGGTACTGGCACAAAAACAGAAAGATAGATCAATGGAACAGGATAGAAAGCCCAGAGATAAACCCACACACATATGGTCACCTTATCTTTGATAAAGGAGGCAGGAATGTACAGTGGAGAAAGAACAGCCTCTTCAATAAGTGGTTCTGCGAAAACTGGACAGGTACATGTAAAAGTATGAGATTAGATCACTCCCTAACAACATACACAAAAATAAGCTCAAAATGGATTAAAGACCTAAATGTAAGGCCAGAAACTAACTCTTAGAGGAAAACATAGGCAGAACACTCTATGACATAAATCACAGCCAGATCCTTTTTGACCCACCTCCTAGAGAAATGGGAATTAAAAAAAAAAAAAAGGGACCTAATGAAACTTCAAAGCTTTTGCACAGCAAAGGAAACCATAAACAAGACCAAAAGACAATCCTCAGAATGGGAGAAAACATTTGCAAATGAAGCAACTGACAAAGGATTAATCTCCAAAATTTATAAGCAGCTCATGCAGCTCAGTAACAAAAAAACAAACAACCCAATCCAATAATGGCCAGAAGATCTAAACAGACATTTCTCCAAAGAAGATATACAGACTGCCAACAAACACATGAAAGAATGCTCAACATCATTAATCATTAGAGAAATGCAAATCAAACCTACAATGAGATATCATCTCACACCAGTCAGAATGGCCATCATCAAAAAATCTAGAAGCAATAATTGCTGGAGAGGGTGTGGAAAAAAGGGAACACTCTTGCACTGTTGGTGGGAATGTAAATTGATACAGCCACTGTGGAGAACAGTATGGAGGTTCCTTAAAAAACTACAAACAGAACTACCATATGACTCAGCAATCCCACTACTGGGCATATACCCTGAGAAAACCATAATTCAAAAAGATTCATGTACCGAAATGTTCAATGCAGCTCTATTTACAATAGCCCAGAGACGGAAACAACCTAAGTGTCCATCATCGGATGAATGGATAAAGAAGATGTGGCACTTCTATACAATGGAATATTACTCAGCCATAAAAAGAAACGAAATTGAGCTATTTGTAATGAGGTGGATAGACTTAGAGTCTGTCATACAGAGTGAAGTAAGTCAGAAAGAGAAAAACAAATACCGTATGCTAACACATATATATGAAATTTAAGAAAAAAAAAAAGTCATGAAGAACCTAGGGGTAAGACAGGAATAAAGACACAGACCTACTAGAGAATGGACTTGAGGATATGAGGAGGGGGAATGGTTAGCTGTGACAAAGTGAGAGAGAGGCATGGACATATATACACTACCAAACGTAAGGTAGATAGCTAGTAGGAAGCAGGCATATAGAACAGGGAGATCAGCTCGGTGCTTTGTGACTGCCTGGAGGGGTGGGATAGGGAGTGTGGGAGGGAGGGATATGCAAGAGGGAAGAGATATGGGAACATATGTATATGTATAACTGATTCACTTTGTTATAAAGCAGAAACTGACACACCACTGTAAAGCAATTATACTCCAATAAAGATGTAAAAAAAATTATACTGAAAATGGTGCTTAATTAATAGGAATCAATAATGCGATTTGATGGCTAAAAAGGCTAATGTAATCTCAGGCTGAAGTAATTGAACCAGAGCATCAAATCACAGGAAATAATAATTTTCCTGTATTTGAGTTCACTAAAAATTAGTTTTAAATATATGTATCTCTGAGACTTACACTTTGGGTGAAAAAAATTCTAGATTGTGTCAGAAAAGAGGGCATTAGAAATCATAAAAGAAGCAAAACAGTTTTCTCCTAGTCGTTGCGTGTCTGGAGATACTTTGCCTGTCTGTCTGAAGCGCTTTTTCTCCAGATTTTCTCATGATGGCTCTTTCTTATCATTTAGGTTTCAGCTGAAATATCACCTGCTAAAAGATGCTTTGATCATTCACTAAATCATTTCATTAGTCTTTTCCTTCCCAGGACACCATCTGCTCATCATCTTGTTTATTTATGTTCACAGCAATAAACGTTATTTTATTTTTACACATCTATATATTCTTCATACAGATAATAAGATTTATGGGAGGGTAAATTTTCTTTGCCTAGCTTACTCCTATATCTCCTGCCAACCACTGCACTTGGCACATAGTAAACCATTGATATATATGAGTGAAAAATGTTTTAATAGATTGACGATATTTGGACTAGAGAAGTTTAAAGGAAAATATCATAGCTTAATTGAAATTGTCTTTATTGGTTCAGAATACAGAGTGAGAAATAATAGTGTGAATTTGAAAGGGGACACATTTCATTTCAACGCAAGAAACAGCTTTACAACTAAAATATCCTTCAATAGAAAGAGTTATCTTGTCAATAAGGAAGTATGCCAAAAAATTCAAGTAGAAACTACACATTCATTTGTTAATTGAACTGTATAAGAGTGACAGTGGCCTAAATAACGTTTAAGAACATCCAAACTCTTAGACTTTATTGTGGTGTAATCCATAATTTGTTACACATCTTATTTCAAAAAGAAATTGTTAAAAAGTATAAAAAAGAGAATTTATTGGCTCATATACCTAAACATTCCTGAGGTGGACTTAGCCCTTTTTGGTAGGCGGGCCTCTCACTGCTGTGGCCTTTCCCGTTGTGGAGCACAGGCTCCGGACGCGCAGGCTCAGTGGCCATGGATCACGGGCCTAGCCGCTCCGCGTCATGTGGGATCTTCCCGGACCGGGGCATGAACCCGTGTCCCCTGCAGAGGCAGGCGGACTCTCAACCACTGCGCCACCAGGGAAGCCCAGACTTAGCTCTTATAAGCTGAATTCAGCAACTCACTCTTTCTCTCCCCATCACCCACTTGATATTCTCTTTTGCTGGCTTCAATACGTACAACTGAATCACTTTGCTGTACACCTGAAACTAACACAACATTGTTAATCAACTATACTCCAGTGTAAAATAAAAAGTAAAAAAGAAATTACTAAATTATATCCTGCCTGCTTAACCATCCCAGAGAAAGTGAATTTGCCTTTCACAACAGTTCTAGCAATTCCTGTTCATTGACTTTCATTGGTTCAGCCTGAGTTGGATGAAGTTTTCTGGGAAGACCCAAGCCTGAGCCAATCCCCGATCTTCCCCAAACTAATAGCAAGAACCGATAACTGGGTGGTGGGGACATGGCTCTCAAAGGGAAAAAAAAAAGCTGTTACTAGAAAAAGGGGAGATCGATGTCTGGCCAGTAATACAATGGCTATTCACTGCAGGAGTTCTTCCTGCATTTGGGAAATTGGTAAATAAATCTGAGGTTACCTTCATGGCTTCACAACCATTATTTTGAAATTCTGTTCTCCATCTCCTTAATTTTAAATTAGTTCCTCATTTTACTATTTCCTGATACAATCTTCCTTCCCTTATATATTGGTTCATTTTCATTGCCCATTTGTGGTTCCATCACATCCTTCTTGATGCACAGTGATCATAACCACATAGCCATTTATATAAAACTAGAGGATAACATTCTGTTGAGTTTCTAATACCTTTCTGAGAAATCATTTCATTAGTCTTTAAGACTGAGGCTAAATTTTAGATCCATAACACAATCAAAAATATTTTTCAGACTTTTTCTGATATTATTATCTAGAGCTCAGTACTCAATTCATTTTACAAGTGTTCATTTAAAAATACTTTATATTAGAATTGCTCTCGTGTAAAATATTTTGGTATATACCCCAAAAATCTCTCTCTCTAGAGATACACAGATATCCAGATTTAATCTATATAAAACTAGTCACCATAATGACTGATTTCTGAGATGTTACTTTAAAACACCTCAAGTTATAAGGACAACTCTTAAAGTCCTGAGGAATTTTGTAGCTCTCTACTGTAGGTGTCTTTAAAATACACAAAACATATTCCACAGAAAATTTATCTTTAGGCATCACCTTCTCTCACTGAGGATTTCCAGCAAAACTGTGGAACAAGGACAAAAAACCCTCTACTAGTCCCTCTCTATCCCACAATCTCTCAGCACACAGCCTGCTTTCCTCTCTCTCTGCCCCTCACTTTGCCCTGCAACTCCATGAAGCTGCTATAACCTGCTGGAATCCAGTCTTTGTTTCTGTCTGATACTCTGAGAATCAGCAACTTGGTTATAATGATAAAATAATTATTTATACGGGCTTCCCTGGTGGCACAGTGGTTGAGAGTCCGCCTGCCGATGCAGGGGAAATGGGTTTGTGCCCCGGTCCGGGAAGATCCCACATGCCGCAGAGCGGCTGGGCCTGTGGGCCATAGCCACTGAGCCTGCGCGTCTGGAGCCTGTGCTCCGTAACGGGAGAGGCCACAGCAGTGAGAGGCCCGCGTACCGCAAAAAAAAAAGAAAATTATTTACCTTGTTCTTTAATCACCAGATTTCTGAAGATTTTGGGTTACTCTCAAACTTGGGTGTTTCATAATATATGTTCTCCTTCAGAAAATGTATTAAACGTCAAGTGAGATGATTAGGAGCACCAATCACTAAGGAATCACCTTTAACAAATCTGCCAGCTTATCTTTATGAGCAGTATCCTGTTTCCAAACAGACAACATAAAATAAAAGTTAAGACTCTGGAGTCAGACTTTAGGAATGCACAAATGTTGTCCACTTAAACACTTCAACTGCCTTATCTATAACATGAAAATGACATTAATTTATCTCATAGAACTGTCGGGAGCAAATGATGTAACACATAACACTTAATAGTACTGGTTTTTACTATTTCTTATCTGGAGTCAAAAATGATGATTACTCAGTTATCTTGTGAACACCTATGGCAATGTTTTTGAAAGGATGCTATCACATTCCAGGGGGTCAGCGATGATTTTGTTCCTTTGACCTTCTATTATGCTCTCAAAACACGTTATTTAGTTCTTATTTCATTATTTTTCATATTTTATTTTAATTATTTATGTGATGAACTCATTTCCAAAACAGAAACACACCCACAGACATAGAAAATAAACTTATGGTTACCAAACGGGAAGTGGGACACGGATAAATTGGGAGTATAGGATTAACAGATGCATACTACCATATATAAAACAGATAAACAACAGAGATTTACTGTATAGCACAGAGACCTATATTCAATATCTTGTAATAAATTATAAGGGAAAAGAACTGAAAAAGAATATAGGTATATATATATATATATATATATGTGTGGTATATATATATATCCCAATCATTTTGCTGTACACCTGAAACTAACACAATATTGTGAAACTAACACTATTGTAAATCAATTGTACTTTAAAAAAAAGAAAAAATTATTTATGTGGCTGACTTCTCTTTCTAAGTTTGCATTGAGGATTTTTCTCCATGCCTTCA
The DNA here is from genome assembly GCF_963924675.1 of Phocoena phocoena. NCBI lineage: Eukaryota > Metazoa > Chordata > Mammalia > Artiodactyla > Phocoenidae > Phocoena > Phocoena phocoena. Next base: position 114,216,740 of record NC_089223.1, read on the forward strand.
TCTCTTTATCACTCCTCTCGAAAATTCTATCCCTTAAAACAAATGCACACATACACAAAAGTGCACACACATGGTCTAAAACATTAAGGAGTTGGTGACTGCTTAGTGAATGTGTACATACAACATTAAGCACAATTTGATAAAGTATCTTGAGTTTGATGGTGGAAAAATCCCCCAACACATTACAAGAGGAAAGTTCGGATGGGGATTCCAACAGAGGACAGCTCAGTGAATTGAGATCACAAAATCAGGAGCTGCTGGGGGAATTATAAATGACCAGCCAAGCGAAAACACATCATGAACGTGATTCAAGAATTAGCTTTAAAGACATGAAAAGCACAGAAACATTTGGCAATGCCAAATAACATCAATAACTGTCAAGTAACAAAATTTCTGCCCTTTACCTCTTTTCTCACCAATTCCCCTACTCCTTTTCATCTTAGAGCAGCCTACCACAGCCTAGCGAGGGAGAGAGGAAAGTAATAATCTAGGTAGGAAATAGAAACCATGCATTCAGCTCTTTCCTTCTGTAAGCTCCCATTCTGGAAGACTCATTCTGCTGGAAGGGACAAGATTTAATTTTGAATGAAGTTCTTAGTTTTTAAGTATTATGCTGGACTGGTCTTGTTAATTATTAAAATGAGATCCTTCTTCTCATGTGGGTGAAGACTGAGTGTAACCAAGAGTTAAAGAACCTGTCAAAACTTTCATTTAAGGCAGGATAGTTCTATTCTTACAGAGCAGGTTTAAATGAGTAGAAAAGGAAGGGAAATATGTGTGTTTTCTGATTATACTCCAAGGTCCCCACTTGTTTAACTACATATTTGCAGAAACTACTTCAAATTACAAAGCATTACCAAACATATCTTTCAGTTTTTATTTGAATGGAAAATCTAAAACATCAGCCATCTAACAGGAAATTTCTTAGCAGTGTTATCAGAAAAAAAAAATATTTGAGTCTACAGAATCAAATTTCTTATGTTGAGGCATCTTTCTAGAAGGAGTTTAGAAATATTCATAATCCATTGAAATGTCAACTATATAAAATTGGACTACTGTAATGTAAATGGAAGTATCAGTAATTTGTTTTTAAGTCAGTATCTACCAATCTCCAAGACTGCCTACTTTATTTTTGTATTCCCAGTTAAAAATCAATGCTAGTGAAAAAAATCATTAATGATCGAATACATGAACGAATAGATAAATGAATGAGTAAATGAAAAAAAAGTACCTGAAACTTGTGAAAGGCACCTGAAAAAACACACTTGGCAGTGCCTACTTTATTATTAAAGTGAAAAAAGATGTGATCTGAGCTTACTATGATCTGAACTGAAGGAAGCTATATGGATATAACAAGATTTTATACGTTCAAGTAGATTCAACATTATATTCGAGTCTATTCAGAATATTTAATGCAGCTAATTCAACATTGTGAACTTTCTGTCTTATTTCCTGAGAGTAGACTGAATTTGTGTTACTATGAAAACAGGGGAGAGAAACCTTCCATTACTCAAACTCCATGCTGGCTGAGCAGAGAAATAGAAGCTACAAGAGGGAATTGTAGAGTAGAATTCAGAGCAGAGTCCCTCAAGGGAGAATATAGTTTTTGTAGAGAAGGTCTGATCACTATTTGTATTCATCAGTGACTCCACATGGCTTGCTCCTGGACATGTGGCAGGAAATGTATGCAAGGGACAAAATGTGATGTGGGGAAACAGTTTCAAAAGGTTACTAAAAGGAAACAAATGCAAAACATGGAAGCTGAGATGCCTTTTCCATATTTAATCCTTCTCTTGAACTCAGTATTATAAAATAAGTGAAATGCTTAGGCTTGATGATATCACATGGTATCTCCAGGTGTAAAAATGGAGGAATCCCATTTTCTTATTTGGAAAATTAATGAGCATATTAGAAAATGGGAATATTATTTCCATTTGGAATTAAATGAGGGTGTTTGTGACAAATACAAAGCACTGTAATAACATGCTGTGCCCGCATTCATTTAAGCTGTTATTAACAGAAATATTTTTAAAAACACTGATTGCATCCTACTATCAGTCCATTTTTCATGCTTCTTGAAGTAGTCCTAAAAGAGGTTGACTAATTTAATTTTTTCCCCCCAAAATGCGATGCACTGAGGTACAATTTAAAATTAGTAAGTATTGATTTCATCCTGATCAGGTACTGTCTATCTGACTACACTATGTAAGTTTTAGGTATAAAAGTCTTGAAGGCTGGAGTTAGTTTTTAAATTTGGTGATTTTCCATTTGAAGTAAATATATAAGTAAAGAAAACACAGAAAACATTAACTAACCAAACACTGGGTTTAATAAAAACTGTCCATGGCAAGGAGAGTGGGCATAAGAAAAACAAATGTATGCATCAATGCAGACTCCAGGAAACACGTCAGTATTTTCACACAATGGATAGTGTATTGAATATACACTTGGAGTCCTTGTATTCATTCAGACTTGCCTATTATTAGGTGAGGATGGCAGGTGTGTGACAGGTTCAGCCTATCACAGGACTAAATTTAAATATAAATTTAAATATTTCAATTCTTCTGAGAGATGCAGTGTGGCAGCTGGAGAGCAGAGCCTGAGCAACACCGGTGAGGAAGATGCAGAGAATAAAGTGACTCCTGGCAATTAACCACACATGTCAAGGAAGAGTCAAGATGATCTGTTGAATCTGACAAAATAAGGAAATCCTCGTGCCCCTGAAGAACAGGACATCCAGTTCCTCTGGTACTATTGACTGTGTTTGTTCTAGTCAGAGTGCCACTGGGAAAGGATACCAAATGGAAAAATAGGAATTCAATAAATATAAGTTAATTCATGACATTCTACAATACTGTGGATTTTAATGTAATTTTTAAAAAATCAATAAAAAGAGCAGTACACTACATTGAGTTTGATATATAATTACAAAAAATTGTATTTTTGTTCCCTTTGTTTTGGGATTTTTTTTTCAGGTGTACATTAACTCTATGACAATTCGAGACACCTGGTGTCTTCTGATTTGTCACCATCTGTGTTTCTTATTCTGTTTAAATTCATTCCTATGCTCTACTTGGCTCCCACATTGTTGAAAACTCCAGTTATCACTAACTCTTCACCCTTTCCTATCCCTAGCATCTAGTGTGTCACTAATTTTATCAGATTTGCTTCTGAAATATCTAATCCCACTTCATCTCTGATTCCCAGTTTCTATTTATCTAATTTCTCCTCTAAAATACTGAAGTTATTTTCTAATGTAGACCTGATTACAACCACCCCTGAATAAAAGAGCCTTGAATATCAGCACAAAGGAATTGTAGTTTGTTAATTTAAAAACATGGTGATAGTTCCTGTTTCAACGTGAATATATTATATAAAACTAAAAGCATGTAATTAAAGGAATCTACATTATTACCCAGTGTTTTAGTTTTAGTAAAAATAAAACATGTTATAGGAATTCCCTGGCAGTCCAGTGGTTAAGCCTCAGTGCTTTCACTGCCGAGGGCCCGGGTTCAATCCCTGGTTGGGGAACTACTATCTCACAAGCCGAGTGTCTCAGCCAAAAAGAAAACAAAAACAAAAACAAACAAACAAAAAAACATGTCACATATATTTTGGGTATAGGGATTTGATTTAAAGGATGTCCTTCAGCATAGTTACTGTCTCTTTTGCATCTTTTTGGTAATGAGGCACCAATTTCTTGCTCAATTAAAGACATAGAAATATCCTGATGGTTCCCTAAAGTCTACATCATTTAAGGCTCTCCCCAGTCTTTCCAAGCCTCCTTCCACTCAGTATTCTGCACATTCTCTTCACCCCTTCTTTTGCCAACATCATTCTCTAGCGCCATCTGATGGCGCGATTTTGCCAGAGAAATTTGTCCATTTCTATTGTTTTTTTCTCTTTTTATATATTGTTTCTTCTGCCTGAAAAGAATTTTCCCTTTCTTTCCTAATTTTTGAATTCCTATTTGTTGTTTAGGGCCATTCAAACTTTTTCCTTCTCTGAGGATGACCACAACCTCACCAGGGAAATGAATCACTCTGTCCTGGGTAAGGTATTACAGCAAAGTGAAAACATATAACTATTAATTATTTTCTAGTTGGTTTTTAATTTCCTTGACTGCCTGATAAATTATGATCTTTCTTAGACTATATCATGGATTACATGTGTTGTATTTTATTCTTTATGTTATTCACTGTCTGAAGTGCAATATCAAGTACTTGGCAAGTCTTCGACAAACATCTATTATTTTTAACGAATGTAAGGGAGACTGTGAATGAGAGATGAGAGGTTTTGTTAGGAAATTATTGCATTTAAATTTTTGTATCTCCTATATATACACTACCAAATGTAAAACCGATAGCTAGTGGGAAGCAGCCGCATAGCACATGGAGATCAGCTCGGTTCTCTGTGACCTCCTAGAGGGGTGGGATAGGGAGGGTGGGAGGGAGACGCAAGAGGGAGGGGATATGGGGGTATATGTATATGTATAGCTGATTCATTTCGTTATAAAGCAGAAACTAACACACCATTGTAAAGCAATTATACTCCAATAAAGATGTTAAAAAAATAAAAAAAATAAAATCCTAATTAAATAATAAACATAATTTTTTTAACCTTTTTAATTATGGTTACCTCCCTCATTTCATACTCCTTCCAGCCATTCCCACACAAGATCATTGACAAACACACAACCGTGAATTACTGAAAAATATCTTCTTTCAAGCAGAGTTTGCAATTATTTCTATATAGGGAGCCTTTCCCAGGAGGGAGAAACTCTATAATGCAAATTTGGACTTTAACCACTCAATATTCTCCCCAGTCACTCTCTAAATACTTATGCCCTCAGAACTTTTTTGTTAATGGAAGATTAATCTGAAAACAAAAATTGAGGACTAACATTAAAGATAAATAAAAGCTTTAAACATAAATGACTTTCAAGAGGCATTTATACTGTCTCATAGCCTTCCTAAACTTCTGTCCTCCATAGAAAAATGTTCAGTGATGAAATTAGGAAGGAAGAGAATAGGCAGATGGGAGGGTAGTAAGGGATACATTTTCAATTTGCTTATAGTAATTCTAATTCAGCAAAATATTCATGGCAGACAATAAACACTCAATAGATCCTTAATATAGTCAACCCTCCATATCCGCAATTGGTTAACTCTGCAGGTTCCAGACATGGAGGGACAACTGTACTACACCATTATATGCAAGGAACCTGAGCATCCAGGATTTTTTTGTATCCACAGGGGTCTTGGAACCAATCCCCTATGGATACTGAGGTACCACTGTAATGGATTCAGTAAGTATTAGTTGAATATCTATTATTATCAAGACCTTTCGAGGCCTAGGGAATTCCTATTTTAGTGAAGAAATGCTGTTTGTTGATTCATTTATTCAGCAAATACTTAAGGATCACATAGACTGTGCCAGATACTGGGCAGCACTCTGGATGCAGGGGAGAAGCAGCCAGCTGTGACTCCTGAATTCCACAGACCTTCCAGGTTGGTGTTTAGAATATTTAGATGCTATGGGTAAAGATTGAGAAAACATTTAATTCTACCTAAGGGAGAATGAAATAACACGCAGAAATTTGTGGAGCGTCTATTGATGGATAAGCCAAGTACTGCACATAGATGTGTCATTTATGCCATCCTGCTTGTTTTATTATAGTGCTATTTGTTTCTGACATGTTTCTGATAATTTTGCATATATTAAAATAGAACATTTTACTATAGTACAATCTGTAATTTTATTTGAGTGTTATTCTATTATATCTTTCATCCAATATTTGTTCTAACTTGCTGTCCTTAATTGAGTTTATTATGAAGTATGGTTTACACCACTATAAACACTACCTGCCATTTTTTTGGTTTTGATTAACATCTGTGACTCATATGTCTGACAAAAGAAAAAGCAAGTGATAGTGTTTAACCTGCTGCAAAGAACTAAAATATGTGTCACACAGGATATTAAAATGGAAGTCATATAGATGGGAACACCCATCAGAAAGTGACTGAAAAAACAGATGGCAAAGATTATCATACAATCTAGGAGCGGTGGTGGATGGAATTTCATATTATGAAAGATATCAGGAAATTTAGTGCAACTTGGCAATATGGCCAAAGAATTGTATAACAGGTAGCTGAAAGAAAATATGATTATAACAATCATAAAATTTCTGTGCTCTACACACATGCACTATGCTGCAAACTTATTCCTATGGGGATCATGCTATGAGGGTCCCATAAATGACTAACCTGGTTAATAAGACCATGTCCAACAATGCACCCCCCTCATTCAATGAGTATATGTGAGCACAGTGCTCTTTATGTTTCTTATATCAGGACAGGAAAATTCTAAAAATAAGTAAAATTTAAGCTGAACTTGGAACAATAAATTGTGTTTCAACAGATGGTCAATGAAAAGAAGAGAAAATTAGTCAGAAGAAATGACCTAGATATGTATGCCATATTCTGGGACTTCGAGAATGGTACAAGATGAGGCTATGACCAAGATAAGATTTGAGAATGGGAGAAAAATATAGAAATTTAAAGAAAAAGAGTTGTAGAAATTAGTATTGAATTCAGATGTCATTAAAGTATAGGTAGTTATTTTAAAAAGCTTTGATATGAAGTTGAAAATATCATTAATATAATCTAATAAAAAAAGGAGAAAAATGGAAACCATTTACTTTACATGAGCATACTTTTTTTTTACATTTCCTATTTACTAATTTTACAAGTTGTCTTAATATTCATCTTTCTTATATGTCAATCTCAACTATCTAGAACACAAGCAAGAAATAAGAAGTAAGGTAAAATTACTATAAATAACTGTAAAATTTTCTGGAATTTATTTTATTGACAATAGACATCCTCTCTTCTATTTAACAGCTTAAATTCTTTTTCTGTGCCAATCTCACTTCTTCAAGAAATCAAAAACAATAACTTTAAAAGGTAGTAGTGGAGATTTCTCCTTCTGGATATGAGGCAGTAGCTTGCAGGAAAATAAGACCAACTAAAATGAAAAAGTTCTTTCTAGAATTGCTAGCCAGGATTTGAGGGAACCAAAGAGAGGTGGGCTGAAGTTCTGCAAGCTGCTCTAATCACAGTACATTTGTCAGTTTGGGGGAAGGCAAAAAGGCTATGGGGTCAGACACAGAGTTGTTACTAAGAGGACAGAAAACCAGCAGTGCTTTCAGCAATTTCTTAAGTCTTGGGAGAAAAAGGATAATTTCCAGCTACAGCGGCAGGCAAAACTTGGAAGGCCAAGATCTCAGAAAAATTGAAGCATGGAGATGTAAGGGAAAATCTTGTGATTTTTTTGACTTTGGGGCATCCACTGAATTCTTAAACTACACAGGGAAAGAAGTAGAGAAACTAAAGACAAAGTTGCTCAAAAATATCACATAATTTTTGACAATCTTAAAATGTTGAAGAGATTTAAAAAATTGGAGGACATAGTGAGGAGAGGGGCTCTTGGTAAACACACTGTGAGTAGTTCAGTTCTTGACTGGATTAAGATATTCTGCCCTGCTCTAGTTATCCAGCAGAAGGAAACATGAATCCTCTCTGGAGCAAGATACAATTATTCAGAGTTTCTACACTTATTAATGCAAAGCATCCCATAAACAATAAGAAATACTCAGCACAATAAGAAAAATAAATGAGAGTAAAATGTGACCTGGGGAAGAGTTAAACATTGTATTTACTGAGGACATACTTTAACATGTTTAAGTTAAAGAAAATAGGTGATAGAATAAAGAATTTCATCAGACAACTGGAATCTATAAAAATAAAATAATCATATAATTTTTACTATTTACAAATTCAACAACAACTTAAGAAACAAATAGATGAGTCTACTGACTAATGGGATATAGCAAAAGAGAGGTTAGTGATTAGAAGTGAAGATATCCTTTCACTCTTCATGCAGTTAGTTAGAATATCTTCAATAGAAGATATTCTAACTAACTGCATGAAGAGTAAAAGGATAGAAAATAGAGAAAAGAGAATAAGAGACATGTGAGGAGAAAGAGAAACGTTATAACATACTTGCAATTTGAGTCCCAATAGGACAGGAGGAAGAGTACAGAACAGAGCAATACTTAATGATGGTCAAGAATTTTCCAAGAGTGACAAAAGACATCAACCCACAGATTTAAGAAATGCTGCAAAACCAGAACAAGATAAATTATAGAGAAAGGAGCACCATGGACTTGTCCTTCGCTAATACCCTCAGGGTTTGTATCTGGGTAAAGTCAGCAAATGTTGGTATTACTGAGAAAGTAGAGATGCCTGAATGGGAAGATGACATGAGGGAAACAGTGTGAGCTTGATTGTAGAAATGATCACAAAGTAAGCAAAGAAAGCAGAGATAAATGCCCTCATGAGACGTCTGCCAGAAGATGTGGAAGAGAAGTCATCCATGACCAAAGGAGATTCCTCTGCCCCAGGAGAGGAAAGAGACTTCCTCAAGAAAGAGGGGGAGGGGGAACTCAAGTTTGCAAATTGAACCCTCTTGGTCTTCATTTGGTTTATATAAAAATGAAAGGGTTGGTGGAGGTAATTGTTGATATATGTATATAGCATTTTATGATTGTGTTTTCATATATTTTGTCTCTTATCTTATAATAAGTATGCTTTGATTGAGACAGGACAGATATTTTAAAAATCTCCATTTCAACCACAGTAAAATTCAACTTGAGAAAAGTTGAGTGTATTGTTGCTATAGGATCCTTCTGGCTATAACTGTCTAGAAGTTGACCTCTAAGGGAAGGAGGTATGTTTTAATTAATTTATTTATTTATTTTTAATTTTATATACTTTTTATTATTTTTTACTGACGTAAAGTTGACTTACATATTATATTAGTTTCAGGTGTAAAACATAGTGATTCAATATTTTTATAGATTACACATCATACAAAGTTATTACAATATTATTCACTGTATTCACTGTGCTGTGAATACATTTCGGTACTTATTTATTTTAAAATTTGTACTTGGTACCTCTTAATCCCCTTCACCTATTTCACCCATACTTCTATTCCCCTCCTTTCTGGCAAAGACTCGTTTTTTCTCTGTATCTGTTTCTGTTCTATCATATTTGGTTTTTTTCTTTAGATTCTACATATAAGTGAAAACACACAGTATTTGCCTTTCTCTGTCTGACTTATTTCACTTAGTATAATACCATCTAAGTCCATCCATTCTGTCACAAATGCAAGATTTCCTTCTTTTTTATGGCTGAGTAATATTCCACTGTGTGTGTGTGTGTGTGTGTGTGTGTTGTGTGTGTGACATCATCTCAATCTATTCTTCTGTCAGTGTACACTTAGGATGCTTCCATGTCTATTTTTTGTTTCACACACACTGTATTTTATTTTTACAAGAGATAAATAAACTGACACCAAGCATTGTAAATGGATGACCACAACAAAAGCAAAAATCATTGCAATTACCGAACACAAAACAAACTCATACTATGTCATAATATTGATATTCAGTCCAGTAATCCTCCACTGTAAAGCTCCTTTACTTTGCAGTGAAAACTGATTTGTATATTTTTTGCCTCTGAGTCCTTGTGGGATTTTTTTTTTATTATTCAAACAGAAAGTCACAAAAATTATAATCATCCTAATCAGTTTACTCAGTCCCATGTAATTAATTTTTGTTTTCATCTTGATCTTTTGTTAGCACTTCTATGAATTCATCAGTTTTCCATTAGAGTTCTGAAAATGCTTATTCATTCAGGTCAGCAGTATAGTCAGTTACCAGAAACCTGTACTTGTCAGAGTCTTTTCCATGAATTCCTTGAAGATGAAAGCCCTTTATAGGAACATTTTTGCAAAAGCGTCAGAGTAAACCCAGAACTGTCTGTAAATGACAAGAGACTTAAAAATGACCATGGTTAAAGATTTGATGAAAGTTCATAATAATGCAATTGACAAGGAAATTTAGTTATTTCTGAGATATACATTTTAAAGTAATAACTAGAATTATGACTTATAACATTATACCAGAACATATAAGATTTTTAGAAATTTCATGTAATGTCTGAAACATTTATATTAACATATTTCCATACAAATAACCCAAAGAAAGTTTAGTATTAGTTATTTTTTGTTTGTTTTTCTTTTTTTGTACTGTAGGTTCTTATTAGTCATCAATTTTATATACATCAGTGTATACATGTCAATCCCAATCGCCCAATTCAGCACACCACCATCCGCACCCCACCGTGGTTTTCCCCCCTTAGTGTCCATATGTTTGTTCTCTACATCTGTGTCTCAACTTCTGCCCTGCAAACCGATTCATCTGTACCATTTTTCAAGATTCCACATACATGCATTAATATATGATATTTGTTTTTCTCTTTCTGACTTATTTCACTCTGTATGACAGTCTCTAGATCCATCCACGTCTCAACAAATGACTCAATTTCGTTCTTTTTTATGGATGAGTAATATTCCATTGTATATATGTACCACATCTTCTTTATCCATTCGTCTGTCAATGGGCATTTTGGTTGCTCCCATGACCCGGCTGCAATGACCTGTAAATAGTGCTGCAATGAACATTAGGGTACATGTGTCTGTTTGAGTTATGGTTTTCTCTGGGTATATGCCCAGTAGTGGGATTGCTGGATCATATGGTAATTCTATTTTTAGTTTTTTAAGGAACCTCCATACTGTTCTCCATAGCGGCTGTACCAATTTACATTCCCACCAACAGTGCAAGAGAGTTCCCTTTTCTCCACACCCTCTCCAGCATTTGTTGTTTGTAGATTTTCTGATGATGCCCATTCTAACTGGTGTGAGGTTATACCTCATTGTAGTTTTGATTTACATTTCTCTAATAATTAGTGATGTTGAGCAGCTTTTCATGTGCATCTTGGCCAACTGTATGTCTTCTTTAGAGAAATGTCTATTTAGGTCTTATGCCCATTTTTGGATTGGGTTGTTTGTTTCTTTAATATTGAGCTGCATGAGCTGTTTATATATTTTGGAGATTAATCCTTTGTCCATTGATTCATTTGTAAATATTTTCTCCCATTCTGAGGGCTGTCTTTTCATATTATTTATGGTTTCCTTTGCTGTGCAAAAGCTTTGAAGTTTCATTAGGTCCCATTTATTTATTTTTGTTTTTATTTCCATTACTCTAGGAAGTGGATCAAAAAAGATCTTGCTGTGATTTATGTCAAAGAGTGTTCTTCCTATGTTTTCCTCTAACGGTTTTATAGTGTCCAGTCTTACATTTAGGTCTTTAATCCATTTTGAGTTTATTTTTGTGTATGGTGTTAGGGAGTGTTCTAATTTTATTCTTTTACATGTAGCTGTCCAGTTTTCCCAGCACCACTTATTGAAGAGACTGTCTTTTCTCCATTGTATATCTTTGCCTCCTTTGTCATAGATTAGTTGACCATAGGTGCATGGGTTTATCTCTGGGCTTTCTATCTTTTTCCATTGACCTATGTTTCTGTTTTTGTGCCAGTACCATATTGTCTTGGTTACTGTAGCTTTGTAGTATAGTCTGAATTAAGGAAGTCTGATTGCTCCAGCTGCGTTTTTTTCCCTCAAGACTGCTTTGGCTATTCGGGGTCTTTTGTGTCTCCATACAAATTTTAAGATGATTTGTTCTAGTTCTGTAAAATATGTCATTGGTAATTTGATAGGGATTGCATTGAATCTGTAGATTGCTTTGGGTAGTATAGTCATTTTCACAATATTGATTCTTCCAATCCAAGAACATGGTATATCTCTCCATCTGTTGGTATCATCTTTAATTTCTTTCATCAGTGTCTTATAGTTTTCTGCATACAGGTCTTTTGTTTCCCTAGGTAGGTTTATTCCTAGGTATTTTATTCTGTTTGTTGCAATGGTAAATGGGAGTGTTTCCAAAATTTCTCTTTCAGATTTTTCATCATTAGTGTATAGGAATGAAAGAGATTTCTGTGCATTAGTTTTGTATCCTGCAACTTTACCAGATTCATTGATTAGCTCTAGTATTTTTCTGGTGGCATTTTTAGGATTCTCTATGTATAGTATCATGTCATCTGCAAACAGTTTTACTTCTTCTTTTCCAATTTGTATTCCTTTTATTTCATTTTCTTCTCTGATTGCCATGGCTAGGACTTCCACAACTATGTTGAATAATAGTGGTGAGAGTGGGCATCCTTGTCTCGTTCCTGATCTTAGAGGAAATGCTTTCAGTTTTTCACCATTGAGAATGATGTTTGCTGTGGGTTTGTTGTATATAGCCTTTATTATGTTGAGGAAAGTTCCCTGTATGCCCACTTTCTGGAGAGTTTTTATCATAAATGGGTGTTGAATTTTGTTAAAAGCTTTTTCTGCCTCTATTGAGATGATCATATGGTTTTTATTCTTCAATTTGTTAATATGGTGTATCACATTGATTGATTTGCGTACATTGAAGAATCCTTGAATCTCTGGGATAAATCCCACTTGATCATGGTGTATGATCCTTTTAATGTGTTGTTCGATTTTGTTGTATTTTGTTGAGGATTTTTGCATGTATATTCATCAGTGATATTGGTCTGTAATTTTATTTTTTTGTAGTATCTTTGTCTGGTTTTGGTACCAGGTGGATGGTGGCCTCACAGAATGCGTTTGGGAGTGTTCCTTCCTCTGCAATTTTTTGGAAGAGTTTGAGAAGGATGGGTGTTAGCTCTTCTGTAAATATTTGATAGAATTCACCTGTGAAGCCATCTGGTCCTGGACTTTTGTTTGTTGGAAGATTTTTAATCACACTTTGAATTTCATTACTTGTGATTACTCTGTTCATATTTTCTGTTTCTTCCTGGTTCAGTCTGGGAAGGTTATACCTTTCTAAGAATTTGTCCATTTCTTCCAGGTTGTCCATTTTATTGGCATAGAGTTGCTTGTAGTAGTCTCTTAGGATGCTTTGTATTTCTACGGTGTCTGTTGTAACTTCTCCTTTTTCATTTCTAATTTTATTGATTTGAGTCCTCTCCTTTTTCTTGATGGGTCTGGCTAATGGTTTATCAATTTTGTTTATCTTCTCAAAGAACCAGCTTTTAGTTTTATTGATCTTTGCTACTGTTTTCTTTGTTTCTATTTCATTTATTTCTGCTCTGCTTTTTAAAATTTCTTTCCTTCTGCCAACTTTGGATTTTGTTTGTTCTTCTTTCTCCAGTTCCTGTATGTGTAAAGTTAGATTGTTTACTTGAGATTTTTCTTGCTTCTTGAGGTAGGCTTGTATAGCTATAAACTTCCCTCTTAGAACTGCTTTTGCTGCATCCCATAGGTTTTGGATCATCGTGTTTTCATTGTCATTTGTCTCTAGGTATTTTTTGATTTCCTCTTTGATTTCTTCAGTGATCTCTTGGTTATTTAGTAACGTATTGTTAGCCTCCATGTGTTTGTGGTTTTTACGTTTTTTTCCCCTGTAATTGATTTCTAATCTCATAGGGTTGTGGTCAGCAAAGATGCTTGATATGATTTCAATTTTCTTAAATTTACTGAGGGTTGATTTGTGATCCACGATGTGATCTATTCTGGAGAATGTTCCATGCGCACTTGAGAAGATAGTGTAATCTGTTGGTTTTGGATGGAATGTCCTATAAATATCAATTAAATCTATCTGGTCTATTGTGTCATTTGCAGCTTCTGTTTCCTTATTTATTTTCATTTTGGATGATCTGTCCATTGGTGTAAGTGAGGTGTTAATGTCCCTCACTATTATTGTGTTACTGTCGATTTCCTCTTTTATAGCTGTTAGCAGTTGCCTTATGTATTGAGGTGCTCCTATGTTGGGTGCATATACATTTATAATTGTTATATCTTCTTGGATTGATCCCTTGATCATTATGTAGTGTCCTTCCTTGTCTCTTGTGACATTCTTTATTTTAAAGTCTATTTTATCTAATATGAGTATAGCTACTCCAGCTTTCTTTTGATTTCCATTTGCATGGAATATCTTTTTTCATACCCTCACTTTCAGTCTGTATGTGTTGCTAGGTCTGAAGTGGGTCTCTTGTAGACAGCATATATATGGGTCTTGTTTTGGTATCCATTCAGCAAGCTTATGTGTTTTGGTTGGAACATTTAATCCATTCACATTTAAGGTAATTATCAATATGTATGTTCCTATGACCGTTTTCTTCATTGTTTTGGGTTTGTTTTTGTAGATCCTTTTCTTCTCTTTTGTTTCCCACTTAGAGAAGTTCCTTTAGCATTTGTTGTAGAGCTGGTTTTGTGGTGAATTCCCTTAGCTTTTGCTTGTCTGTAAAGCTTTTGATTTCTCCATCGAATCTGAATGAGATCCTTGCTGGGTAGAGTGATCTTGGTTGTAGGTTCTTCCCCATCATCACTTTAAGTATATCATGCCACTCCCTTCTGGCTTGTAGAGTTTCTGCTGAGAAATCAGCTGTTAACCTTATGGAAGTTCCCTTCTATGTTATTTTTCATTTTTCCCTTGCTGCTTTCAATAATTTTTCTTTGTCTTTAATTTTTGCCAATTTGATTACTATGTGTCTCAGCGTGTTTCTCCTTGGGTTATCCTGTATGGGACTCACTGCACTTCCTGGACTTAGGTGGCTATTTCCCTTCCCATGTTAGGGAAGTTTCAACTATAATGTCTTCAAATATTTTCTCAGGTCCTTTCTCTCTTCTCCTTCTGGGACCCCTATAATGCAAATGTTGTTGTGTTTAATGTTGTCCCAGAGGTCTCTTAGGCTGTCTTCATTTCTTTTCATTCTTTTTTCTTTATTCTGTTCTGCAGCAGTGAATTCCACCATTCTGTCTTCCAGGTCACTTATCCGTCCTTCTGCCTCAGTTATTCTGCTATTGATTCCTTCTAGTGTAGGTTTCACTTCAGTTATTGTATTGTTCATCTCTGTTTGTTTGTTCTTTAATTCTTCTAGGTCTTTGTTAAACATTTCTTGCATCTCCTCAATCTTTGTCTCCATTGTTTTTCCAGGGTCCTGGATCATCTTCACCTTCATTTTTCTGAATTATTTTTCTGGGAGGTTGCCTATCTCCACTTCATTTAGTTGTTTTTCTGGGCTTTTATCTTGTTCCTTCATCTGGTACATAGCCCTCTGCCTTTTCATTTTGTCTATCTTTCTGTGAATGTGTTTTGTGTTCCACAGGCTGCAGGATTGTAGTTCTTCTTGCTTCTCCTCTCTGCCCTCTGGTGGATGAGGCTATCTAAGAAGCTTGATGGGAGGGACTGGTGGTGGGTAGAGCTGACTGTTGCTCTGGTTGGCAGAGCTCAGTAAAATTTTAATCCACTTGACTGTAGATGGATAGGGCTGGGTTCCCTCCCTGTTGGTTGTTTGGCCTGAGGCAACCCAACACTGGAGCCTACCTGGGCTCTTTGGTGGGGCTAATGACAAACTCTGGGAGGGCTCATGCCAAGGAGTACTTCCCAGAACTTCTGCTGTCAGTGTCCTTGCCCCCAAGGTGAACCACCACACCCTCCCCCCCACCTCTGCAGGATACCCTCCAACACTAGCAGATAGGTCTGGTTTCGTCTCCCCTGGGGTCACTGCTCCTTCCCCTGGGTCTCGATGTGCACACTACTTTGTGTGTGCCCTCCAAGAGTGGAGTCTCTGTTTCCCCCAGTCCTGTTGAAGTCCTGCAGTCAATCCCCACTAGGCTTCAAAGACTGATTCTCTAGGAATTCCTCCTCCTGTTGCTGGACCCCCAGGTTGGGAAGCCTGACATGGGGCTCAGAACCTTCAATCCAGTGGGTGGACTTCTGTGGTATAAGTGTTCTCCAGTCTGTGAGTCACCCACCCAGCAGTTATGGGATTTGATTTTGCTGTGATTGCGCCCCTCCTACTGTCTCATTGTGGCTTCTCCTTTGTCTTTGGATGTGGTGTATCTTTTTTGGTGAGTTACAGTGTCTTCCTGTCTATGATTGTCCAGCAGCTAGTTGTGATTTTGGTGTCTCGCAAGAGGGAGTGAGAGTACAACCTTCTACTATGCCACCTTGGTTCCTCTCTTCAGGAGGTATGTTTTTAAATTAAAAAATTGAGTCTTTGAAACTTTGGTATTATTATGGAATTATAGTTAATACTTATAGGAGTGAAAATGCTATTATGGTTTTGTTTTTAGAAACACTTTTCTTATTGGGCTATAGCCCGAAATATTTTTGAGTATGACACCTGGTGTTTGCATCAAAATAATACAGGAAGTATAATGACAGTGTTCTATATCTTGCTTTGGGTGATTCTGAAATGGATATATATAATTGTTGAAGTTCATCAAGCTGAAAGCTTAATATTTTTTAGTTTAGAGCATGTAACTTATATCTAAACAAGAAAAAATACCAAAAAGTAACTAGCAAAAAGTCTTAAAGAATATAACAACGACTGAGGACTTATACTATCACAATCAAGACATGCATAGCTACAGTGATGAAAACAGTGTGTTTTGGCCTCGGTATAGAAAAATGGACCAATGGAAATGAATGGAACATTAGAAACAGGCTCAAAAATGTATACTGATCTGATATAATGAAGTTTATCCTGTAGTGAAATTAGAAAAGAATGGTTCTTTCAGGGATGGTTATGGGTCAACTGGATATACATGTGAAAAAAAATCAATATTACCTGCTACTGCACAATATATTAAACAATTCCAGGTGGAAAAAATGTAAATGTGAAAGGTAGAAAAATAAATCTTCCAGAAAAAATTCACAGGACAGTATCTTCATGACCTTGGAGTATACAGATTTTTTTTAAACTAGGTAACAAAAGTACTAACCATAAAGAAAAAAATAAATAAATAGAGCTACATTTACACTAAGTGCTTCTGTTTATTAAAAGAAACCATTGAGAAAATGGATAGGTAATGCACAGACTAGGAGAAAATATTTGCAATGTGTACAGTTAATACAGGCTTACATAGACTATTATAGGAAATTATGCAAATTGAAAAAATAGAAAACTCCATAGAATACTAAGGAAAAGATTTGAATAGGCCTTATAGAAGAGGGTATCCAAATGTCCAGTCAACATATAAGAAGGTGCTCAACCTCACTGACCACAGAGAAATGCAAATTAAAATTGAATCATTTCAGGGGCTTCCCTGGTGGCGCAGTGGTTGAGAATCTGCCTGCTAATGCAGAGGACACGGGTTCGAGCCCTGGTCTGGGAGGATCCCACATGCCGCGGAGCAACTAGGCCTGTGAGCCACAACTACTGAGCCTGTGCGTCTGGAGCTTGTGCTCCACAACAAGAGAGGCTGCGATAGTGAGAGGTCCGTGCACCGCGATGAAGAGCGGCCCCCGCTTGCCACAACTAGAGAAAGCCCTCACATAGAAACGAAGACCCAACACAGCAAAAATAAATAAATTAATTTAAAACTCCTACCCCCAACATCTAAAAAAAAAAAAAAAGATTAAAAAAAATCGAATCATTTCAAATGCAATCATTGAACCACCTCCAGAATATTATATTAAAGAGAGATAATACCCAGCTTTAGTGAGAATGTGAAGTAACTGGACTTTTTATATACTGCTGGTGGGAGTGTAAAATAGTAAAAATAACATGGAAATTGTTTGGTATTATCTATTGATGCAGAACATACACTCATTTTGTGACCCAGCAATTTTATTCTTTGTTGTATACTCAATAGATAAGTATAAACATATTCAATAAAACATATACATGAATTTTCATAGTAGCATTATGTATTGAAATTAATAACTGGTTATAGCCCAAATGAACACTGACAGAAGAATAGATAAATATACTGTATCCTATTTGTAAAAGCAAATATTTCCTAGTAATGGGAATACACAAATTGCTGCTATACAGAACACCATTCATAATATTGAGTGAAAGATCTAGACATCAAAGGGAATATATGATACCAGTTATATATAGTTCAAAATAGGTAGAATTAATGTATGATAGTGAAACCAAGTAGAACACTGTGGGTCTCCTGGGCACGGAAGCCTTTCTTTCCCCTCTTTCTTGTTTGTAGGGAACAGTCTCCAGCCTGTATGACCTTCCCTGAGTTCCAAAGGGCAGATTGGAACAAGAAATCATCTGAGGGAAGATTAAAGGGACCAGAGAAGCTCATCAAGAAGATTACCTGAGACCAGATTAGAGGAGTGCAGGTCCTGCGTATACCTTAATCTTATCAGCAACCCCATCCTTGAACTATTACTATAAAACTCATCAAATCCTCCCAGGTTGGGACATGTAGTTTTCGAGGGCAGGAGCTGCCGTATCCCCCTTTGCCTGGCAAAGCAGTAAAGCTATTCTTTTCTACTTCACCAAAAACTGTCTGAGACTCAATTTGGCACTGGTGCACAGAGGCCGAGATTTTGGCATCAATAGAAGTCAGTAGGGTGTGTTTGTAGGGTAGTAATTTGGAGAGAGCATACAGGGGCTTTTGGAATGCTGATAATATTCTATTGTTTGAATATGTGTTAAAAAGACACTGAGAACAACAAAAAAAGAGCACAAGATTTTCAAGTTTTATCATTTGTTAATTATATATTAATATAAAATGTAAGCCTTTTCCCACAAATGTACACACACATAATATGCTACATATTAGAAGAATACACAATGAAATTAGAAAAACACACACACACACACACAATAAAATTAGCAAAAGGATTTGCTAGAAAAATTGTGGATCAGAATTTTTCTAGAAAGCAGTTTCATCAACTCAAAAATCAGTGCAATGTGGACCTATTGTATTTGGTGAAAGTATAATAGCTCTACAAACTTCAAGAGCCTTTGAGAACATTTTCTTTTAATACAGCAAAATACGTTATTGATCTTAAAGGTGAAAAAGTGTAATAAAACAAGGTTAAATGCTATTTGATACATATGTTTTTTAAGATTTTTTTATTCTCTTAGTTTCCAAATAGCCATTCCCACTCAACCCCGACTTTTTTTTCCCTTCTGATAAGTATTACCTTGGTTCCTAGAGAAGGCCAGGTAGAACTTTGACATCTCTAAGGCACAGAGAAAGAATGCAAGTTTCTCCAAGAACTTTTGTTTCCTAACACCAAAATTGTTAAAATATCTATAAGTCTTTTGAGATGAATAGGGAGGTTTGGGGATTTGTAAAGAGGAAAGCTGGGCATTTTGTGTTCTTGTAAAGCCTTGATTTGTAAAACAAGTTGTACAAGTTGTCCTCAATTTTTAGAAGTTGTTTTTAATTCCTCAAAGAATTGGGTTGCAGCCTGAATGATATCAAGGGCCTGACCCGCCCATCCAACTGCATTATCTTCAATTTGCTTCTTTATATCAGAGAGAAGATCTTCAACTAAGATGGAAATCAAAAGACTCCTTGTTCTAGATTTAGGGCTATTTGCCTTTGGAATATTTTTCATTTTCTCTGGGTACAGAGTTTCATTCAGATTAGGGGAGAGGCTTAAAAGAAGTTCCTATCAGGCTTTTGGGCTCTGAATATCAGCTTTTAATTTGGCTGACTTCTGACCTTAGAGTTACTTAAAAAAAAAAAAAAATCTTTCAACAATTTTGTCAAGTTCCAGCCAAGCCAAAGAAAGAGTAAACATTCCTGGTAGTACTGAATAATCTCAAAACCTTCTACCCTCCCAAGATCCAGAGCCACTCCCAAAGATAACCAAGAAAAAAAAATAACTTAGACAGTTCAACCCTGAAAGCTGGCAACAGTTAGTAGGCCCCTAGCCACAAATGGGGCACAGCCCACATTTCTGACCAATCACATTTTGCGGCCCCCAACCTGATGGCTGAGCTGCTTATATACATAAGAACAGACAGTCTGGGTACACCAGGCAGGCAAAAGCCAAGCCAAGTTCTCAGGAAATGAAATGAGACAAACAAGAAATATAGCTGTTCCTGGGAGAGAAAAGATTGACAACAATGGGTACCTCAAAACTGAAGTGACAAGAGTCTGGATTTGGAAAGGAAGGGGCAACATGAAATTTTACCATCTTCTCTGAACTAGGCACTACAGAGGAACAGGAGAACTGACTCTAGTAAGAATTGTCACCCTTCACAGGCTTCTGCTAGTTTTCCCAGGATCCCAGTTTTCTTCAGACTCTGGAGTCAGTGGGTTTAAAATAGACACTGAAGCCTTGATATCTACCAGAATTTGGCAAGGTTTTCTATTAATTTTAATTTTAGTTTCTCCTTGGTTGTTTAAGGGAATAACTGGTAGCAATTTACCAGAGAATCCCTCAGAGTCCTGTCAACTCTGGGAGGGACTCATATGGGGGCTGTCTTGAGGTTGGATATGGGGGCATTCGAGTTGGTGTGAAAGAATTTGATAAAATCTTTGAGGACAAACTTTTTTCCAGTGTCCCAGTTAATTGCAAATGAGACAGATTTCCAGGCCAGTGTTTTGATGATGGACCCCTAGGAAAGTGCAATGAGGTAGGCACAGGTGTTTTAGCTTTTTGGCCTTGGAGCCTTTGCAGTTGTAAGGCCACTAACTTGGTGGACTTTGGTTTACGGTCTTGTAGTCTTTTCAGGGTGGAAAGGCAATTCACATAGAGATACAGTAGACTGAGTACTTAGGTAAAGGAGGATAGAGGGGAGTAGCAGCAGTCAGATAAGCCATGTAGTGCTCTGCTTTAGGTACCTCTTGCATCTTTTTCTTTTCTTTAGCCTTTTGTGATGAATCTTTCAATGAAGCTATTTGGGAATCTTGAAGCCTTCTGGAAGCTTCTGGATATCAATTAAAATGGGTATTCTATTCCGTTTGTTGATTTGGGAAACTTTGCTTTAAAATGCACTTTTTAAATGGCCATTGTAATTCTAGGTTGTCTTACTAAGATTTTGCCATTTTTGTATATTATTTATAGCTTTGGGGACCACAGTTCTTAGACAGAAAATAAGCAAGTGTGCCAGAAGGTGGTGCATTCAATTCTTTGAAACTTGAGGATCCCATTTCTTTAGCTAAGCTTTGGGTCTCTCAGAGCCAAATTAATATCTAATAAGAATGTGCTGCTGGGCTGGGGGATTTTGTGGAGTTTTACCTTGTTGCATGGAAATTTTCTTGAGGTTGGTGGTGACCTAGTGTGAATCTAACCCATTCCGTGAACAACTTAACCTAGCACAGGGGACTTAGAGTTAGGTGGGCACTCTAACAGCTCTTAAGTGCTCAACTTTTGACCACCAGCTTTGTGGCTTTGGCTTCTGACATTTCCATTAGCAGTAGACCTATTATTCCTTTCACAAGAAGATTTTTTTGCAGTGGTGTACGTCCTGATAGCTTTTAATGGTCTGACTTGTGTCTACTTAGATTTTAATTTCTATGATCAAAACAGTCTGAATTTCTTGTCTTAATTTACTTCTCCAAGACCTCTAGTGGTTTATGCTGTGAACTTACTTCAAAGCTTTGTGAGTCTCCTACTAGCTGCCACCCATTGAGAAGTCTAAATATAACTACCCCCGAACCTTTCTGGGAACTTTAACAAATCCCAGAACCTTGCCAGGGTCTCAGAACTTTTCTGGAACCTTTAACAAACCCTGGAAACTTTCCTGGATCCCAGAACCTTTCTGGGAACTTTAATAAACCCTAGAACCTTTCCAGGGCCCCAGAAAGGGGGGCTTTCTATATATAGTTTGGATTGGAGAACTGCACATAAGGGGGTGGTGCTCAAATCTGGGACTGACTTACCCAAGGCCCAGGGGTAAGAACAAGAGGAACTGTGAGACAAAGGGTTTAGTGGGCTTCTTGCCTGTCTCCTTGTCCCATAGGTCTTAGCAGCCAGCTTTGGATCCCATTCCTTGTCACCAAAAACAAATCAAAAATTATTAAAGAAAACAACTTGGGTTATACAAACTTCATGTGTACAAACGCTTCATGAAGCAGACGAGCCTTTTTTTTTAGAGAACTGCAAAATGGGCAGAAGGCAAGAAGCTTTTATAGAATAAGAATAAACAATAAAGAGCTTAATAGAAAATATCTGATTGGCTAGAATAAACAAGAAAGAGCCTAATAGAAAGTATGTGATTGGCTAGGGCCTCATAGTCAACCTTGCTTGGGGTGAAAAAACCCAGAGTTGGCTTGGCATTGGGATTGCCTGACCTTGTGATCAAGCAGACTGTTTATCAGGGCACAAAAGTTATCTAAGTTTCCGTTTGCTGATATGGCACCCTACGCAGGACATCTTGGGACCAGAATTTTATTTCAACAGTACCAAAGCTAGTTTTCAGCCAGAGTTTCTGCCAAGTCCTGAAACCTTGAGGTTCTGCTTTAATGACTACATAAAGGAGGACAGAAGACAAAGCTTCCGTCTGCCTAAGGTGCAGAATTGGATTGGTGACTCCACGTAAAGCAGAACGCTAACCTTAATGAAAATTAAACACACTGCACAGAAAGAGACAGACTGGAAAACTTTCGAATCTTGGCCTTGGAAATGAATGGAGCCAAAAATACCCCCTAGCATTCATAATCAAAAGATGGCTTTGACTTAGGCTGAAAACCTACGAAGATAATACAATTCCACATTCTCCAAGTGATTAATATATTTTAGCATATTACAAATGAAAAGGTAAAGATCATATTATTATCTTGATAAATGATGAAAAATGTGCAATTAAATTTAACATCCATTCTTTTTAAATATTTTTAGCAAAAGAGAAATAGAAAGTCTTTTTTAACTTAGTAAAGTACATGTACAAAAATAATTTTTAAATGTCATACTTGATTGAGAAAAAAATGAAAACATTCTCTTTAACATTAGAAACAACACAAGGATGCCTGCCATCACTACTCCTAATTAAACATAATTATGAGGTCCTTGCCTGTGCAGGCAAGTCGAAAAACAAGGTAGATATAAGAAATGGAAAAAAAAGTTTTGATAAAATATGATTCTCCACAGAGAAAATCTGCCTAAATCTACTGATAAATTAATAGAATGAAATGAGAGAGTTTAGCAAGGCTCAAAACACAAAAATCAATGCATTTCTAAAATGTAGCACCCATCTTGTTATCTTCTTAATAAGAAGAAGTGATCATTTACAATAGCAACAAAAAATAGGAACAAATCTTTTTTAATGTGCAAAGTTTGTAGGGAGCAAATTATTAAACATTACTGTAAGACATTAAAGAAAATCTGAAGAAATGGTAGAAATGTAACTATTTCAAGGATTGGGATACTTAACATTGCTATGATATAGACTTAACCAACTGATAGAAACTGCAATTGTAGTAAAATTCTCAATATGGTTTGTTTCACTTAATTTTAATAAATTTAAGAATTTGATTCTAAAAATTTATACCTAAGAGCAAATAATCAAAAACATTCAAAGGCATTCTAGAAAAAGAACAATGTGCAGAGATGGGTCCTTCCACATATTAAAAAGCAGCCATAAAGATATAGTAACTAATACGGGGAAGACTCAATATAGACAAAACACGTAGACAAAAGGCACTGAAAGAGAGCTTAAATATATACTCAGCATATAGAAATAGATGGATGCATATATGGAAAACTGATTTGAGATAGAACAAAAATGGCAGAGTGGTGTGGAAACAATAGATTCTTAAATCGCAATGTGATAGTAACACCAGTAACAAAAAAGATGGTTGGTTTAGAGAGAGGGGAATATGAGAACTCATTACTTTCTTCTTTGCATTTTCTTCTTTTACATTTCCTAAATCCAAAAAAATAAAAAGAAACAAAACAACAAATGCCATTAAAATGTGGTGAATGAAGGTAAGGAAGTAGTAATTATAAATAACTCTTGAAGTTTGGCTATGAAGAAAAGCAGAGAATTTAGACACTAGTTTGAGGGAAGCAAGGACAAGAAGACATTATTTTTGATGTTGGAATGTAGAGTATGTTTATAGGCTGATAGGAATGATCCAGTAAACAGTGAAACCTTGATGATGCAGGAAAGTAAGGTGATCAATTATTTAAAAGTTTGTCTGTATAGGGAACTCTTAATCCTCTAAAATTTGATACAAATGAAACAGTTAAAATGCAGACATTGTGACCATGAGCTGGAATAGTACTAGGTTCTTTTCCAAATCTCTATTATATGTTTCAGAAAGAGTGGATATTAGCTGAAAGAAAAAAATGCTGAAATATTTCTGGAATAATTTTGGAGATGGAAAAATGTAATGCAGAAATCAGTGTGAAATACATGAGTATGCATACCATGAGACTAAGAATATAATTTGATACAACTTTACTTTCTTTAGTTTCAATGAGGAAGAGATTCTTTCTTGATAGAAGTTAAAGAGTTCTTTGGAGTTTCTTATTTATAGAAAGTGCTGCAGGTCTACAGAAGTAGTGAAGAATTTATAAATGCATGGGGTGGGAGGCGGAATATGAATGAAGTTAACATT
Source organism: Phocoena phocoena (assembly GCF_963924675.1). Taxonomy (NCBI): domain Eukaryota; kingdom Metazoa; phylum Chordata; class Mammalia; order Artiodactyla; family Phocoenidae; genus Phocoena; species Phocoena phocoena. Next base: position 114,241,052 of record NC_089223.1, read on the forward strand.
ATTTTAATTCTTCCTTGACACAAAATCCTGTGTACCTATTTTGTTGTACTTTTTAGCCAACTATAGTATTATGATTCTAATTTATATTAATTAATATAAAAATTATTTATGGGCAGGTTTAAAAAAATAAAAAGATCTTTGTAGGCATTACCACTGTTCACCAAAATACAGTGCTTCTGTATTTCTGGACATACAGGAAGATGCACTTCTCCATCCCCTTGAATCAAAGAGCGATCATGTGACATGTTTTGGCCAATCCAATGTGAGGAGAACTGAGGCACCTTACTTCTGCTAGAAATCAGTGATCGATTTTCCAGCCTGACTCCTTCTTGCTTCAGTGATTGTGAAAGTGTATGTTGATGTGGAGGTGCCATATATTCAAGAACAGCCTGGAATGCTGAATAAATACAGGGAGGGCACATGGTCTTGGGGCCTGTCCTATACCCACAGTGATGTGTATGCAAAGATAAATATTGGGTTGAGCCAAAGAAAACTTTTAGGGTTGTTGCTACCACAGCACAACTTAGAACTTCTTGAATGAATTAAGAAGCTAAAGCAGAAGGTGAAGCAGAATTAAACCCCAGGAGAAGTAAAGGAAGCTGGGTAGAAGAGAATCTAAATCTTCTAACTATTCTTCAGTCTTAGGGAGAAAGAATTTCTATATGTAAGAAACAGTAGAAAGTCCTATGACATGCTATATAACTTAAGCTATTTATTCCCTTCTAGTGGTAGAAGCTTGAATGTTACCCTACTTATTCATCTGTAATTAATACCTTAATGAAATTTTATCTCATTTTTAAAAAATTCTCTTTTAGAGAGCGGCGGGAAGATGGCGGAAGAGTAAGACGTGGAGATCGCCTTCCTCCTCACGGATACACCAGAAATACATCTACACGTGGAACAACTCCTACAGAACACCTACTGAAGGCTGGCAGAAGACCTCAGAGCTCCCAAAAGGCAAGAAATTCCCCACGTACCTGGGTAGGGCAAAAGAAAAAAGAAAAAACAGAGACAAAAGAATAAGGACGGCACCTGCACCAGTGGGAGGGAGCTGTAAAGGAGGAAAAGTTTCCACACACTAGGAAGCCCCTCCGCGGGCGGAGACTGCAGGAGGCGGAGGGGGGAGCTTCGGGACCGCGGAGTGGTGCACAGCGACGGGTGCGGAGGGCAAAGCGGGGAGATTCCTGCACAGACGATCGGTGCCGACCAGCACTCACCAACCCGAGAGGCTTGCTGCTCACCCGCCGGGGCGGGCGGGGCTGCGAGCTGAGGCTCGGGTTTCGGTTTTGGAAGGAGCGCAGGGAGAGGAATGGGGTTGGCGGCTTGAGCATAGCCTGAAGGGGTTGGTGCGCCACGACTAGCCGGGAGGGAGTTCGGGGAAAAGCCTGCACCGGCCGAAGAGGCAAGAGACTTTTTCTTCCCTCTTTGTTTCCTGGTGCGCGAGGAGAGGGGTTTAAGAGCGCTGCTTAAAGGAACTCCAGAGACGGGCGCGAGCCGCGGCCAAAAGCGCGAACCCCAGAGACGGGCGCGAGCCGCGGCTGAGGGCGCGAGCCCCCGAGACGGGCGCGAGCCGCGGCGGGAAGCGCGAGCCCCAGAGACGGGCGCGAGCCACGGCTGAAACCGCGGACCCCAGAGACGGGCGGGAGACGCTGGGGCTGCTGCTGCCGCCACCAGGGGGGCTGTGTGCGAGCACAGGTCACTCTCCGCGCCCCTCTTCCGCGGAGCCTGTGCAGGCCGCCACTGCCGGGTTCCTGGGATCCAGGGACAACTTCCCCGGGAGTACACACGGCGGGTCTCAGGCTGGTGCAGCGTCACGCCGGCCTCTGCCGCAGCGTCACGCCGCCTCTGCCGCCGCAGGCCCGCCCCGCACGCAGTGCCCCTCCTTCCCCCATCCCCCAACCCCCGGCCTGAGTGTGCCGGAGCTCCCGAATCAGCGGCTCCTTTAACCCCGTCCTGTCTGAGCAAAAAACAGACGCCCTCCAGCGATCTGCGAGCAGGGGCAGGGCCGGGTACAAAGCTGAGCTCCTGTGAGCTGTGAGAGCAGGGAGGAGAGGGGGAGGTCTCTCCCGGCAGCCGCGGAGGCGGCGGATTGAAGCTCCACAATCAACTTGATGTGCCCTGCCTTGTGGAATACCTGAATAGACAGGGAGTGATCCCAAATTGAAGAGGGGGAATTTAGGAGCGAGATCTGTGATTTTTTTCCCTTTTCCTCTTTTTGTGAATGTGTGTGTGTATGCTTCTGTGTGAGATCTTGTCTGTATACTCTTGCTTCCACCATTTGTCCTAGGGCTCTATCCGTCCATGGTTTTTTTTTAAAAAAAAAATTTTTTTTTTAATAATTAATTTTAATTGTAATAACTTTATTGAACTTTACCTTCGTTCTTTCTTTCTTTCTTTCCTTCCCTCCTTCCCTCCTTTAGACAGCGAATCACCCCAGGTTGAGGGGGTGATCTCTGGGAGCAGGATTTATGATTTTTCCCCCTTTGCCTCTCTTTGTGAACGTGTATGTGTATGCTTCTGTGTAAGATTTTCTCTGTATAGCTTGGCTCCCAACAGTTGTCCTAGGGCTCTATCCGTCCATGGTTTTTTTAAAAAAAAATTTTTTTTTCTTAATAATTAATTTTAATTGTAATAACTTTATTGTACTTTACCTTCGTTCTTTCTTTCTTTCCTTCCTTCCTTCCCTCCTTTAGACAGCGAATCACCCCAGGTTGAGGAGGTGGTCTCTGGGAGCAGGATTTATGATTTTTCCCCCTTTGCCTCTCTTTGTGAACACGTATGTGTATGCTTCTGTGTAAGATTTTCTCTGTATAGCTTTGTTTCCAACATTTGTCCTAGGGTTCTATCTGTTCTTTTTTTTTTTTCTTTCTTTCTAAATATTTTTTAGTACAATAACAATATTATACTTTATTTTATTTTTACTGTATCTTCTTTCTTTCTGTCTTTTTTCCTTCTTTCCCTCCTTCCTTCCTCCCTTTCTCCCTCCCTCCCTCCCTCCTTTCTTTCCTTCTTTGCTTCTTTCTTCCTTCCTTCCTTTCCTCCTTTCCTCCTTTCCTTCTTTCTTTCCTCAAACTTCTACTAATTCTCTCTACATTTTCTCCTTCTTTCCCTCCTTCCTTCCTTCCTTCCCCCCTCCCTCCCTTTCTTTCCTTCTTTCTTCCTTCCTTCCTTTCCTCCTTTCCTTCTTTCTTTCCTCATACTTCTACTAATTCTCTCTACATTTTCTCCTTCTTTCCCTCCTACCTTCCTTCCTTCCTCCCTCCCTCCTTTCTTTCCTTCTTTGCTTCTTTCTTCCTTCCTTCCTTTCCTCCTTTCCTTCTCTCTTTCCTCAAACTTCTACTAATTCTCTCTACATTTTCTCCTTCTTTCCCTCCTTCTTTCCTTCCTTCCTCCCTCCCTCCCTCCCTCCCTCCTTTCTTTCCTTCTTTGCTTCTTTCTTCCTTCCTTCCTTTCCTCCTTTCCCTCTTTCTTTCCTCATACTTCTACTAATTCTCTCTACATTTTCTCCTTCTTTCCCTCCTTCCTTCCTTCCTTCCTCCCTCCCTTCCTCCTTTCTTTCCTTCTTTGCTTCTTTCTTCCTTCCTTCCTTTCCTCCTTTCCTTCTTTCTTTCCTCATACTTCTAATAATTCTCTCTACTTTTCCTCCCTTTTATTCTGAGCCGTGTGGATGAAAGGCTCTTGGTGCTCCAGCCCAGGAGGCAGGGCTCTGCCTCTGAGGTAGGAGAGCCAACTTCAGGACACTGATCAACAAGAGACCTCCCAGCTCCACATAATATTAAACGGTGGAAATCTCCCAGAGACCTCCATCTTAACACCAGCACCCAGCTTCACTCAACGACCAGCAAGCCACAGTGCTGGACAACCTATGCCAAACAACTAGCAAAACAGGAACACAACCCCACCCATTAGCAGAGAGGCTGCCTAAAATCATAACAAGGCCACAGACACCCCAAAACACACCACCAGACGTGAACCTGCCCACTAGAGAGACAAGATCCAGCCTCATCCAGCACAACACAGGCACTAGTCCCCTCCACCAGGAAGCCTACACAACCCGCTGAAACAACCTTAGCCACTGGAGACAGACATCAAAAACAACGGGAACTACGAACGTGCAGCCTGCAAAAAGGAGACCCCAAACACAGTAAGATAAGCAAAATGAGAAGACAGAAAAACACACAGCAGATGAAGGAGCAAGATAAAAACCCACCAGACCTAACAAATGAAGAGGAAATAGGCAATCTACCTGAAAAAGAATTCAGAATAATGATAGTAAGGATGATCCGAAATCTTGGAAGTAGAATGGACAAAATGCAAGAAACAGTTAATAAGGACCTACAAGAACTAAAGATGAAACAAGCAACGATGAACAACGCAATAAATGAAATTAAAAGTACTCTAGATAGGATCAATAGCAGAATAACTGAGGCAGAAGAACGGATAAGTGACCTGGAAGATAAAGTAGTGGAAATAACTACTGCAGAGCAGAATAAAGAAAAAAGAATGAAAAGAACTGAGGACAGTCTCAGAGAGCTCTGGGACAACATTAAACGCACCAACATTCGAATTATAGGGGTTCCAGAAGAAGAAGAAAAAAAGAAAGGGACTGAGAAAATATTTGAAGAGATTATAATTGAAAACTTCCCTAATATGGGAAAGGAAATAGTTAATCAAGTCCAGGAAGCACAGAGAGTCCCATACAGGATAAATCCAAGGAGAAATACGCCAAGACACATATTAATCAAACTATCAAAAATTAAATACAAAGAAAGCATATTAAAAGCAGCAAGGGAAAAACAACAAATAACACACAAGGGAATCCCCATAAGGTTAACAGCTGATCTCTCAGCAGAAACCCTACAAGCCAGAAGGGAGTGGCAGGACATACTGAAAGTGATGAAGGAGAATAGCCTGAAACCAAGACTACTCTACCCAGCAAGGATCTCATTCAGATTTGATGGAGAAATTAAAACCTTTACAGACAAGCAAAAGCTGAGAGAGTTCAGCACCACCAAAACAGCTTTACAACAAATGCTAAAGGAACTTCTCTAGATAAGAAATGCAAAAGAAGGAAACGACCTATAATAATGAACCCAAAACAATATAGAAAATGGGAATAGGAACATACATATCGATAATTACCTTAAATGTAAATGGACTAAATGCTCCCACCAAAAGACACAGATTGGCTGAATGGATACAAAAACAAGACCCTTATATATGCTGTCTACAAGAGACCCACCTCAGACCTAGAGACACATACAGACTGAAAGTAAGGGGATGGAAAAAGATATTCCATGCAAATGGAAACCAAAAGAAAGCTGGAGTAGCAATTCTCATATCAGACAAAATAGACTTTAAAATAAGGACTATTAAAAGGGATAAAGAAGGACACTACATAATGATCAAGGGATCGATCCAAGAAGAAGATATAACAATTGTAAATATTTATGCACCCAACATAGGAGCACCTCAATACGTAAGGCAAATACTAACAGCCATAAAAGGGGAAATTGACAGTAAGACATTCATAGTAGGGGACTTTAACACCCCACTTTCACCCATGGACAGATCATCCAAAATGAAAATAAATAAGGAAACACAAGCTTTAAATGATACATTAAACAAGATGGACTTAATTGATATTTATAGGACACTCCATCCAAAAACAACAGAATACACATTTTTCTCAAGTGCTCATGGAACATTCTCCAGGATAGATCATATCTTGGGTCACAAATCAAGCCTTGGTAAATTTAAGAAAATTGAAATTGTATCAAGTATCTTTTCTGACCACAACGCCATGAGACTAGATATCAATTACAGGAAAAGATCTGTAAAATATACAAACACATGGAGGCTAAACAATACACTACTTAATAATGAAGTGATCACTGAAGAAATCAAAGAGGAAATAAAAAAATACCTAGAAACAAATGACAATGGAGACACAACGACCCAAAACCTATGGGATGCAGCAAAAGCAGTTCTAAGGGGGAAGTTTATAGCAATACAAGCCCACCTTAAGAAGCAGGAAACATCTCGAATAAACAACCTAACCTTGCACCTCAAGCAATTAGAGAAAGAAGAACAAAAAAGCCCCAAAGCTAGCAGAAGGAAAGAAATCATAAAAATCAGATCAGAAATAAATGAAAAAGAAATGAAGGAAACGATAGCAAAGATCAATAAAACTAAAAGCTGGTTCTTTGAGAAGATAAACAAAATAGATAAACCACTAGCCAGACTCATCAAGAAAAAAAGGGAGAAGACTCAAATCAATAGAATTAGAAATGAGAAAGGAGAAATAACAACTGACACTGCAGAAATAAAAAAAACATGAGAGATTACTACAAGCAACTCTATGCCAATAAAATGGACAATCTGGAAGAAATGGACAAATTCTTAGAAATGCACAACCTGCCAAGACTGAATCAGGAAGAAATAGAAAATATGAACAGACCAATCACAAGCACTGAAATTGAAACTGTGATTAAAAATCTTCCAACAAACAGAAGCCCAGGACCAGATGGCTTCACAGGTGAATTCTATCAAACGTTTAGAGAAGAGCTAACACCTATCCTTCTCGAACTCTTCCAAAATATAGCAGAGGGAGGAACACTCCCAAATTCCTTCTACGAGGCCACCATCACCTTGATACCAAAACCAGACAAGGATGTCACAAAGAAAGAAAACTACAGGCCAATATCACTGATGAACATAGATGCAAAAATCCTCAACAAAATACTAGCAAACAGAATCCAACAGCACATTAAAAGGATCATACACCATGATCAAGTGGGGTTTATTCCAGGAATGCAAGGATTCTTCAATATACGCAAATCTATCAATGTGATAAACCATATTAACAAATTGAAGGAGAAAAACCATATGATCATCTCAATAGATGCAGAGAAAGCTTTTGACAAAATTCAACACCCATTTCTGATAAAAACCCTCCAGAAAGTAGGCATAGAGGGAACTTTCCTCAACATAATAAAGGCCATATATGACAAGCCCACAGCAAACATCATCCTCAATGGTGAAAAACTGAAAGCATTTCCACTAAGATCAGGAACAAGACAAGGTTGCCCACTCTCACCACTCTTATTCAACATAGTTTTGGAAGTTTTAGCCACAGCAATCAGAGAAGAAAAGGAAATAAAAGGAATCCACATCGGAAAAGAAGAAGTAAAGCTGTCACTGTTTGCAGATGACATGATACTATACATAGAGAATCCTAAAGATGCTACCAGAAAACTACTAGAGCTAATCAATGAATTTGGTAAAGTAGCAGGATACAAAATTAATGCACAGAAATCTCTGGCATTCCTATATACTAATGATGAAAAATCTGAAAGTGAAATCAAGAAAACACTCCCATTTACCATTGCAACAAAAAGAATAAAATATCTAGGAATAAACCTACCTAAGGATACGAAAGACCTGTATGCAGAAAATTATAAGACACTGATGAAAGAAATTAAAGATGATACAAATAGATGGAGAGATATACCATGTTCTTGGATGGGAAGAATCAACATTGTGAAAATGACTCTACTACCCAAAGCAATCTACAGATTCAATGCAATCCCTATCAAACTACCACTGGCATTTTTCACAGAACTAGAACAAAAAATTTCGCAATTTGTATGGAAACACAAAAGACCCCGAATAGCCAAAGCAATCTTGAGAACGAAAAAAGGAGCTGGAGGAATCAGGCTCCCTGACTTCAGACTATACTACAAAGCAACAGTAATCAAGACAGTATGGTACTGGCACAAAAACAGAAAGATAGATCAGTGGAACAGGATAGAAAGCCCAGAGATAAACCCACGCACATATGGACACCTTATCTTTGATAAAGGAGGCAGGAATGTACAGTGGAGAAAGGACAGCCTCTTCAATAAATGGTGCTGGGAAAACTGGACAGGTACATGTAAAAGTATGAGATTAGATCACTCCCTAACACCATACACAAAAATAAGCTCAAAATGGATTAAAGACCTAAATGTAAGGCCAGAAACTATCAAACTCTTAGAGGAAAACATAGGAAGAACACTCTATGACATAAATCACAGCAAGATCCTTTCTGACCCACCTCCTAGAGTAATGGAAATAAAAACAAAAATAAACAAATGGGACCTAATGAAACTTCAAAGCTTTTGCACAGCAAAGGAAACCATAATCAAGACCAAAAGACAACCCTCAGAATGGGAGAAAACATTTGCAAATGAAGCAACTGACAAAGGATTAATCTCCAAAATTTACAAGCAGCTCATGCAGCTCAATAACAAAAAAACAAACAACCCCATCCAAAAATGGGCAGAAGACCTAAACAGACATTTCTCCAAAGAAGATATACAGAATGCCAACAAACACATGAAAGAATGCTCAACATCATTAATCATTAGAGAAATGCCAATCAAAACTACAATGAGATATCATCTCACACCAGTCAGAATGGCCATCATCAAAAAATCTAGAAACAATAAATGCTGGAGAGGGTGTGGAGAAAAGGGGACACTCTTGCACTGCTGGTGGGAATGTGAATTGGTTCAGCCACTATGGAGAACAGTATGGAGGTTCCTTAAAAAACTACAAATAGAATTACCATATGACCCAGCAATCCCACTATTGGGCATATACCCTGAGAAAACCAAAATTCAAAAAGAGTCATGTACCAAAATGTTCATTGCAGCTCTACTTACAATAGCCCGGAGATGGAAAGAACCTAAGCACCCATCATCGGACGAATGGATAAAGAAGATGTGGCACATATACACAATGGAATATTACTCAGCCTTAAAAAGAAATGAAATTGAGATATTTGTAATGAGATGGATAGACCTAGAGTCTGTCATACAGAGTGAAGTAAGTCAGAAAGACAAAGACAAATACCGTATGCTAACACATATATATGGAATTTAAGGGGGAAAAATGTCATGAAGAACCTAGGGATAAGACAGGAATAGAGGCGCAGACCTACTGGAGAACGGACTTGAGGATATGGGGAGGGGGAAGGGTGAGTTTTGACAGGGCGAGAGAGAGTCATGGACATATACACACTAACAAACGTAGTAAGGTAGATAGCTAGGGGGAAGCAGCCGCAAGGCACAGGGATATTAGCTCGGGGCTTTGGGACAGCCTGGAGGGGTGGGAGGGGGAGAGTGGGAGGGAGGGAGACGCAAGAGGGAAGACACATGGGAGCTCATGTATATGTATAGCTGATTCACTTTGTTATAAATCAGAAACTAACACACCATTGTAAAGCAATTATACCCCAATAAAGATGTTAAAAAAAAAAAAATTCTCTTTTAAAAGGCTTTGTTGCACTGGGGTCAGAAAAGCTGAAGTCTAAGATTTTGTGCTCTAAAATTAGAAAATAGAATATGACTAAAAGAAAGTTTCAACATGCATATCCTTTGGAAAAAACCAGAAACTTCTAGCATTGTATTAATGCTTTGTGGTGAGGTAATCTTGTAAAATTTACAGTGCCTAGGGAAAGATAATTAAAAATTAAATAGCTGGTACCGATTCTTAATATTTTAAGAAAATATAACACATTCCTGATCTTTTTGTACTTATGTGTTGTCTTTATCATTTTATTTTAGGCACCTGGATCTATTTTACCAAAATTTTCTAAAAAATCCTTAAGGCTCACTACTGAAAATATTCCCACCAAATGATTTCAGAAATAATCTTTATGGTTGGGAAGGCACTCCTGCATGTAATAATCGGAAAATATTGTCAGTGAATTCCCAATAATAACTTTTTAAAAGTCTCACACATTGCCTTTCCTGTTTCACTCCTTATTGACTTTTAATATTAAAACAAACAACAATATTGTTTTTATTTCAAGGGTCAATTTACAGAAAACAATAAATTTGCTAAAAGTAATACAGCACTATTACATAAACATAAAATCAAACAAGAAAACAAAGCTGTAAAATTCAGATTACCACTTTTTTCTTATTTTGGCTTGCTGGTGGGAATTTTTTGATGAAGTCTTTTAAACTTCATCAAAAAAGCCTCATACCAGTCAATGATAGTATGTGCGAGAAGAGGTTTTGCTATGTTTAAATTCCATTAGAGCATTGTGGGTTTTCATTTCCTAAATGGAGCTTTTAACTTCTGAAGTAATCTTTTGAGGTCTAAGCTTATTTGCTCTCAGAAAAAATATGGTTTCAGTGACTTAGAAAAATAAAAATTTAAGACAGTGGTAATTTTTAAAAACATGTACTTATGAAATATTTCTTAACCATGAACATGTAGCTAAAATTCATTTTTAAATTATTAGTTGTAATGCATAAATTTCAATTTTTAATTAAATGGAATTGGCTAAACTGAGCATCAATCAATTGCAATAAGAAAACAGATCATAACAGCGATATGGTAAAAAGAAAAAAGAATATTGAGTCATTTCATGATTCGTTTCCAAATTTTGCTGCTACATTTTAATAAAGGCCAGATTAAATTCTAGAGCCTCACGCAAGACAAAGTTTGCTTGACCTAATTCACACTAGATAAATACATGATTATATGAGATAAAAATGCATAAAAATAATGCTAATTTGTTTTTACCAATTGTATTGATTATATATATTCAAAATATTGCAAAACGAATACCTTCCTTAGTGATTACATCCTTCTTACTTACTAACTTGACTCTGAAGCTTCCGGTTAGACGTGGAAGATTGAACGGTCACTAACATTTATCTCCTTTTCTCATGAAAACTCATTAAAATAGGAATTCAAAGTATATAAAACCCATAAGATCAAAGAGAACAAGGTAGGAAATTCCAGCAGTGGAGAGTCATAGTTCCTCGCTTACAACATATGACCTCCAGGGGCATGACTGATATGAAAAAGAATTGTTTCCACAGCTCCTGGAAACTTCAGTTATTGAAGAAGAAATCAGATGGGAAGCCGAAAACAGGAGATTGTATAAAAGTCTGTCTTTGGACCTCTCATTCCCAGGCATTTCCTTACAACTGATAAAGGTAATTTGTATTTTGAGACCAGAAAATGGGGACATCCCTCATGGCCCCGCCCATATCCAAAAATCTAAACCTAAATCAGCTTTCACTTAATGGGAAATTCCTCATTGTCAAGGAAACCTAAAATATGCTAATCACAATCTCCCAACTCTAGAAAATAGGGCCTGCTAGACTTATGAGGAAATCTCTGACCTCCTAGCCAATCATGCCCTATTTCTGAGTTGCCTCTTCTAATGTTCTCTGAAACCAAAATCCCTCAGGAAGGGTGCTCCACTGGTTGTGAGGCAGTGCATCCCCCCCAATCCATGGATCGTTCCCCCTTGAATAAAGGACATAAAGCTTGTTACTATATTGTTTTAGTTTTGTCATTTGAATGTTTTGTTATGACATGGGACCCTATGACAGGTGCTAAAGATTCCGGGGACTGCTCCTTGATGCAGGTGAAAGTACCACCAAGCCCTTTGGTTCGCCGTCTTTGGCTACTCTCAAGGGGTCTCCAGTAGCTTCTCTCAGATCAAGCACTACTTACTTTGCATTCTGAGCTCTTCAAGCTTGTTTGTCCTAACCCTTCTGGATGGAAAATTGGGGTGTGAGAGACTGAAGATTTTTCACAGTGAGACTCAGTGGGCCACAACATTTGGGTTTGTGGCCAACCTCATCAACAAGGTAAATGCTTCTGGGAGTTCCTGACAGGTCTGAAGAACTGTGCACAACCAGCCAGAAACATTAACGCTGGTTGAATTAAGGCGGCTTATTTCAACGATGGAAAATAATGGGAACCCCTTTATTTCAATCTAAGAAAGCAAGATGGCAGCTGTTAAGGGACTCACAAAGCCTGGAGGTAAGTCCACAGCATAAACCACTGGGGGTCTTGCCTATTTCCTCCACTTTTCTTTCTTTGATTTTCTCATATTTTTTCAACATCTTAAGTTAATGTTTAATTAATTCTGTTCATTTTTAAAATGCAAGTATTTGACTTTATCCCAGAAAACAGCTGTGGCCACTAAAGCATTTGAAAGTATTCCCATTTTCAAAAATAATTTCTAATTGTAGGTAGAGCATTGTAATTGAGCCAAGTTTTTAGAGGAATGTTATTTTACTCAAATGAATAATTTTAGTGAAATTTTTGTCAGTTAATTTATAATTTTATTATTTTGAAAAAAGGTGTGACTGATAACAGTTTCTGCTCATTGGAGTTTATTGAGATTTTCTTCATGGTCTAATAATATTTGAATCTGTTTAGGAAAAAATAAGAGCTATCCTACAAAGTTAGCTTTATTAAATGTGCTTTACAACACACAATTGTTTATGCCAATGGGAGTAGGCAAAAGCAAAGATTATATTTTCTATTCATTTTGTATGTAAACTGTATTTTTACACAGAGAACATGGATATATGTATTTTGCATTTATTTTGAAAGATTGTGGATGGCTGGTTAATGCCTCTTATTTGTGTGTACTTTATATTTGTATGTCTAAAAATTTCTGACATATAAATTCAACGATATGTAGATCAGCCGAATGTTTTTTTCTATGAGGATTATTTGCCCTCTTTAATACTTTTTGCCTTGAAATATACTTCACTCTTGTTTATTATTCTAATTAATCTTGCATTGTTTTGTTTGAATTTCTTTGGTGAAATTTTGCTCAATCTGTTACTTATAATTGTCAATATTATATATACTATAAATAATAGATATATTGATCTTCAACAAAGTTTTAAAAACCTTTTGAAAGAAGTCTTTCACTGTTTGATTATTTTATAAATGTTTTGTTTTGTTATTCTGTTTTGTGATTTCCGTTCTTGATGCTTTCATTGCTCTGATTTTATGTTATGGACTATTTTTCTTTATACTCTTATATTTAACCTCTAGCAAAATTGGGTAGTGTACATAATGTTTTAAATTTCATTAGTGGTCATTTTATGTTTATTCTCATTGCTAAATGTGTATGCTAACTCAATATTCTTTTAATGAGTTTTAAGAATAAGGAAGAATCTAATTATGCCCTAAGAATTGGGATTGCATTTGACTATAACTGAAAATCAAACTACATTTATTTACAGAAATACAAGTTTATTTTTCTTATAAAAAACAAATCTGGAAGTAGGTCATGGCTGCCATTAGTTTAGAGAAGTACAGAGCGGGGTCAATGTCCCCAGTATTATTCTGGCCTTTCCCTAATGATCTTAAGATGGCTTCTCAAGCTCTAGTCATGAAAGATCTGTGGGCAAGGTATGAAGAAAGAGTCATCCAAATGTTTCACAGGAGTGACCCCTTGTCTGGAAGTCACTAACATCACTTTACCTGAGATGAGGAATGTTTTTCCTTGTTACCCACTTCCATCCTCCTCCTAATTTTATATACGTATGTGTGTGTGTATCTATATATATATATATTTTTTTTTTTTTTTAGCTTATTAGATTTATTTTTCTTAGGAATTTTATGGTTTGTTTTCTATCTTCTCTTTGAGAAGTTATCTCTCTGATTTAATGTTTACTTTACATTTTATAAAATGATATATAAAATTATTTAGACAAAACATATTTAAGTGCCCTGAAGTGATTTTTAGTTGCGTCTTTTTATACATTACTGGTAACCTGTGAGTTATATTTTATATATTCCATAGAATTAATATCACCATGCTATCTTTGCAAACTCTTGGAGTCTCTAACTTATTTCCTTGAAGGTCCAGAAAGATTTCTCAATATTAGAAAACAAAAATGGTCATGCACTACTGAATTTTGTTGTTGAGAAATCTTTAGTCAGTATGATTTTTGTTCTTTCCTAAGTCACATTTTTTCTTTTTGGTTGGATGTTAGTTTTTCTGCATGAATACTTCTATATTATTTTATTTTAAAAAATTAAGGAAAAAATCCACCTACCTATTTCAAGGGTGGAGACTTATTTTTACTTATTTTGAGAAATCTCAATGAGTCATTACCATTTATAAGTTTTAGTCATTTTGAAGATCACTTTGTTTTAAAAATCTGTTTTAGTTTGATTATTGTTTTGACTCTACTAGTTCTGGTTACTTCTGAATGTCAGATATCCATTTCAAGATTTCTAGCAACCTCTTGACTGTTATTTTGATCTCCTTGACATTTTCCTCCATATTCAGTGGGCAGTTCTCAAATTTTGTCTCAGTTTTCAGATATTACTTTCTGCAGTGTTCAGTTCTTTATGATCTCTAAATTTTAATATTGCTTTTAATGTGTTAATTACCTTACAATATTTTTTCTCCCACATAATCTTTTCATGCATTTTAGTCCCTTTCCTTTTCATTTAAGTTTGTTATGTTATCTCATTTTTCATCATAGTCTCTTCTTTGACATATTGTCAGAATTTTAAAGGCTTAGTAATTTCATAATGCTTCTCTTGTTGTATTGAACTCAAGTCCCCCTTTGTTTCACGGTGCTGAATCTTTTAATGTGCAGATCTATGTAGCTAGGCCAGCAGTCCACAGTGTGGTTTTATGTGGAAGCTGCTACCAAGTATAGATGATAGTAGCAAAGCTAATCAGAACCCCCTCTGGCCTCCACCACCACCCAGGAATTTAAATTTGAGTGCAAGAAATACTTTCAGGTGACTATGGGGGAAGAAAGAAAGGACATTCAGAGAGACATGTGAGCTATGTTAATATCAGGAAACTAGAGTAAAGATTAGGAAATTGGGTTCATACTGTCTCCAGAGGTTCAGTCATGAATCCAGTGCCCGTATTTTCTAGCAATTTCTTTCAGGAACGGCACCATTCATGACAACTAGGTATCCATGAAATTTCTTCTTATGTATTATTCCACCTACATTTTTATAACAAAAAGGTCTATCTTGTGTTTGCTGAGTCAGTTACAGTTTCTTGATTATTTCTAGTTTTGGTATTACACTTAGAGGGTCAATTTCAAATCCAAGAGTATTGACATATTTTGAGGACTTGTATAGTTTCAGGTTTTGCATCTTTACTGTATCTATATTTATCTCACTACATGATAAGTGGTCAGGCTTAACCTTTTTATCCTATGTAAATAACTAACAATTGCCACCATCCTGTATATTAGTGCATTGTACCTAATAATTTATATGCCTTGTACACAATGTTGTTACTAATATTTCAGTGAGTTTTTGAAAAGTGAACTCAAGACAAGGTTGAAGAAAGGGCATTGTATGTTATTTTTTGCCAGAGTTTCTTCTACTTACTTGATACAATTCTAAGATCACTGTGCTTAAAATAAACTCTTTCTGCTAAATTAAATATAACTTTTAATTGTAGTACCTTCATACAATATCACTAATCAGAAGCCTGTCTCATGTTCATACAAATGTGCTCTAAACATACAGCTTTAACCTCCACTGATTCAAGGACTCTGTCATTATCCCATTTTCCAGGGTGAGGTAATTTCTAATTACTGCATATCCTGGTGTTTAATTTCATGTGATAAGCTTGAAGCTAATAGATGAATGGTTCTGCTTGTAATCTGAGGACAAAATAATTTGGATAGAATGGCAGGTAAAAAAGCACTTTAAACAAACTACAAAGATGAATTTCACAAGGCCAAACATATTTTGAATAAGGTTTACCTATAATCTTTCTGCCTGCAAAAACAAAAAAAAAGCCCTTTTACCTTTGCAAAACCCATTAAAAAATAGATTAAAATGAAAAAGACAACCATTTTGCTGTTGGTTAACATACAATGTCTTTTACAAAAATCAAAGACATCTAATGTTTTGTATCAGATATCTAATTATTTTTTATTTTGTTTTTTGATAGTAGTGAGGCATTTAAAAAAATATTCAAATGAATATTCAGAGTCAAACTCAATTTTACTCTACCTCTTTTCAAAAATGATTCCTTCACAAATCATTCCTTTCTCTGTTCTAAATTTATCTATCTATCTATATAATATCCGCTGATGCTTTATGAACTTTAAAATATATGATTAGTGGTATAACTGTTCAGATTTATCAGTAGTATAAGGTAAGAAAAACGCTCCTGTATGCAGTGTACATTTGTGAAGCAGAGGGGTGCATTTACTGCTGAAGGAGTCAGGGGTGAGATGCAAGTTGTCTAAAGAAACGCACATTAAATTTAAGCATAGTTTGATATTCCCTTGCTGTTCACTCTTTTGAGTGCAAAAAGTGTTTTGTGCTAACTCCATTTTGCTGCTCATGGAAAGCTGAAAAATCAATAGCTGCAGGATGATGAAACATAAATCCATTTGATTCCTTTCCACCATTGCCATTATGCAGACAGTCAAGTGTGATGTATTTAGTTGATGCAGTACTTATTACTCTCAAGCACAGCTTCTCATCAGGGAAAAAATTAGACCAGATGAGGCGTAATCAAGAAATTCTGGAGAGGTTGCAAAGAGGTTCCTTTTAAAGGCTTTTTTTTTTTTTTCTGTCTTTGGATTTCAGTCTTCTGGAAGAAAGAAATGTTCAAATCTCTATCACAAAGTTCCAGAAAGTTCTGTAGAAATATTTTGTGTCACTATTTTCTTCAATATTTTTATTTAGTAACAATCATAACAATAAAGAATGCAAGCTGAATGAATGCCAAATTAAGAAATTTACCCCCATACTAAAGCTACCAGAGTTATCGCTTTGACAGAACTGATCACCACCCCCCAAAATGCTTAAACTGATTTGGATATTTTCATTTTTACTGAACAGACCATTTAACTTATAGACAGATAATGCAAAGTGGTTGTATAATCCAGAGATTCAGAGCATGAAATGCCTGGGTTCAAATCACATTTCTGTTAATTACTAGATATTTGATTAATCTGGGACATGTCCTCTCTGTCAATTTTATCACCTGTATTGGGAATCATAATAACAACAACCTCAAAGTTTTGGTGAGAAAATAAAATAGGTAATCAATGTAAAGCATTTAACAAAGTAAACGTTCAATATGAGTTAGTTATTATTAATCACTTCTGTGGCAATGATTGAGTTTGAATATGCAGCAACTCTTATATTTTAGCAATGCTTTTGAGATCTGAATTGAATGTTATAGATATTTAACTGATAAAACCTCCTATATCACATTTCTGTAATGAATATGTTACTATAAATGATCAAACAGGAGGTCCAGCCTCCTGTTTTACTAGCTGAAATTCTAAAATAATAGAGGGTCTAAGTGATTTGCCTGAAAGTAAGCTTCCATGATTGGTGGACATCCAAGACTAGAGTTTGGATGTCCTGACTTTCAGAAGTGTCTCCTGCCTTTATACTCCCATCTGTGAGTCCACCTAGACTTTCTTTTCAGACATGGGAGGACAAGATAAGCTCCAGATTATAGAAACTAGAATTTAAGGTGAACACTTGGTCACAGGGCTGTACATAAATATTATCCTTACTACAAGTGATACAACTGGCTGATTACTTGGGAGGAATCAGGAGTTGGCAAGAACCACTATCTCTCTGACCAATGGAGTAAGAGCCATTGTGGTAGGAAAAGCCAACTGCAAGACACTGAAACTGCCATACTCCTACCAGACAAAATAAGTAAAATAAGGCAGTGCTACATCTCTGGAAGAGATCAGTCTACCCTCATAGACTTTAAGGATGTTGAAGATGAGGCCTCCATCATTTCTGTGTTCAATTCAACTGCGTCGGTTTTGCAGAATCCAGATGGATTGTAACAAGCAATAGTGGCTTACCATAATTGTAACCAGTTGTTAGCCCCTATGATATTTATAGTCCTAAAGAGGTATCTTTACCTAAATATGTCAACGCAGCCTTGGACAAGTAGTATGTTGCTATTACTACGATAAATACACTCTTTTCACTCTCCATCAGTTGAGAGGATCCAAAACTCTGCCATTTGTGGAAAGAACACAGGAATGTACTATCTTGCCCTAAGGCTAGGCTAACACTACTTGTTTCCGCTCAAAAATAATCTGCATTACCTTGATTATCTTGACATTCTGCAGAACATCCCACTGGCTCACTATTTTAATTACATCATGAAAATTGGACTCAGTAGCAGGAAATGGCATATATTTAATATGTCATGCTAAGACACATGGATGTCTGCTTGTCGGAAATAAACTCTACAAAAATTCAGAGACATTCTGGATTAATACAAGTTTTTCAATTGTATAGCTAGGGAGGTTATGTAATGTGGGCAGGAGCGTGTCCAGTATTCAGGGGATATACTGGACTCTCTCTTGTTACTTCTATGCTTTTGTTGTGACCATAGCCTAATAAGGACAAAGCAGTAAAAACTCAGAGCTTTATGGGATTCTTTAACGAAGAATCAGCCCACTATGAGAGCAATCTAGTCCAGCTGAATTGCGGATTCAGGCTAAGAAAAATCTAGCATGAATTCAATGACCATTGCATATGGTTTGTTGTATTATATACAAAAGATAGTTAGCCCCCAGTTTGAAAGTGCAATGATAGAAAAGATCAAAATGGTGCAAGAGGTAGACAGTATCAGATGCCTAGGCTGCCTCACCCCACATCTTCTTTGTCTCATACATAATTCTAGCTGAGGCTTTGTGGACAGTCCTGCATGGGCTTTGCAACATCTGGTGTCAACAGTATCTTGTTTCAAGGATTCTCCAGAGCTGCAGACACAGATGAGAGTTACTCTCAATAGTAATCCAAAAACAAAGAGCAGTCAGTGCCCTTGAGAACAATCCTTAACCAATGCCATGGTGGAAGCAGATGCGTTAAACTACTATTTCAAACTACTATTTCAGGTGGAAATGTCCTCCTTTGAATATCCCAATTGAAACTGAGCCTCTGTTCACAGCAACGAGTATTATTTCACACTTACGGTCTTTTCTCCTTCCCTCAGTTCTCCAAGTTTTGAACTCCTGCTCACTGAAATTAATTCCTAAAAATACCTGCATCTAAGTCCTTGTTTTGGGCTCTGTTTCCCAGGCAAGACATCCTCTGCAAGTAAATCTAACATATTAAATTATGTAGGCTGGTAAAAGAAATATATATTTTGGTATGGCGATTATATCACAAGTTCAACTGATGAATAAAAATATTTCTTTCAATTATGAGACCTACAGTTTGTTATATGATTCTTTTCACATAACTACTTCCATAATCAATTTCATAAAGTAATGTTAGTATATATATGTATATTATATGTATACACACATCCCCATATATATCAATATATATGGAAGGCAAATTTATAACATTTATTCCCTATTTATTGATCACCCCTATACATTTTTTTTTTGAAGGTATGTGGGCCTCTCACTGTTGTGGCCCCTCCCGTTGCGGAGCACAGGCTCTGGACGCGCAGGCTCAGCGGCCATGGCTCACGGGCCCAGCCGCTCCGCGGCATATGGGATTTTCCCGGACTGGGGCACGAACCCGTGTCCCTTGCGTCGGCAGGCGGGCTCTCAACCACTGTGCCACCAGGGAAGCCCAGACACTATGCATTTTAAACCAAGTTTGTTTCTTCCCTTGAGCTAGTTCCACCCAAACCCCTGCTACCTTTAGTTTCAAAACTTCTCAGCCTCTGAAATTTTAAAGAAATATATTACATCATAAATGAATTAGAGAAAAACAGAGAAAGGTCCAGTACTTACAAATGTAGTTCAGGAATTGTTGGGGAATTAGATAAGGGAATTCAAATGCTTCACTGTTTGAATAATATATTTGTAATGATATTAAATTTAGTAGGATTAAACACATAAGAGAATTGTTAAACT
The DNA here is from genome assembly GCF_963924675.1 of Phocoena phocoena. Taxonomy (NCBI): domain Eukaryota; kingdom Metazoa; phylum Chordata; class Mammalia; order Artiodactyla; family Phocoenidae; genus Phocoena; species Phocoena phocoena. The sequence goes on from NC_089223.1 coordinate 114,260,728, forward strand.
CATGTGCAAATTTACTTTAGTTACATCTTATTGTGTATTGTTCCTGGAAACACTCTTATTATATTGTGAATCTCTGTGGCATGTATTCATTAGAGTCTTTTATTACATTTTGGAAAGCCAGAAGTACAATTTGTAACAATTTGCTTTCCATAATTCTTAGGGGATTTGACTGAATATGAAGAAAGTTCTTCTGAGTTCCTGCATGATATACTGTTAATTGGGATATATACCTGTACAAACTCACTTGTTAAAATGTCTAACACTTTCAGATAATTTACTGTTGAATATAAAAGACTACCTGCCAGCATCACAAGGTCTAAAAATATTATCCCTGAACATGCGTGCACACACACACACACACACACACACACACACCCCTTGATTTTCTTTGATACACTTTTGCATTTGGAGGAGGAGAGGCATAGATAATCAGAAAAGTACGGGAAGGAAACTTTCTCATATGATCTACAGCAAGTCATTTACTGAGCTGTGTTTATTATATACAGGTATTAGTCCTTAAAGGTTCTCTGAGTAGTAGGTTTTATTTTCTTATTTTTTTAACAGGTGAAGATATACATTGGGGCTTGAGGTTAGACGATTTGCCTAGGTTTCACAGCTAATAGGTGGTGAAATAAAATTGAAATCCTTTTGACTTTGTTTTAAATTTTAATATTTTCATAACCACTTATTTCTTTTTCGGATGAATATATTAGGCTTTTGCTTTAAAAACTTACTTATTTAAGATTTTGGCATGCAATTATTGTGAATGGATATCTTACATAATTTTCTGTTACCTAATATATTTCATTCCCTCTTTGCAACCTCAATCAAGACATTTATCAAATTATGTTAACGAAAGGTTAGGCTCATCTAAAACTTTTTCTAGACTGTGTATTCTTTAAAGGAAATGATGTCATAAATTGGATTATAATGGTGTACGTGAAAGACATACTTTTCATTGATTAGCAGTAAAGGTGTATGATTGTATCTCTGTCTTGTATATTATACTTACGAATTTGTTTCTTTAATATTGTTATACATATGGGGAAAATAAATTTATTTTAAAGATATTACTATTTATACACTTGATGAGCTATTTAAAGTAGGTAAAATATTCAAAAAATAATTTGACTTTGTACTCTGAATACTGAAACGACCAGGAATTTTCAAGAGATGCAAGAAAAAAGGAATAAATTACATATAATGAGAGAAGATTTTGAACTACTGATTTGAAGAAAATAAAATATTGATCTATGTAATGTGACTCTATACCAGTCAAAGTACAGACTTTTTAAACCAGGCTTAATTAAATATCACTTTGCCTGGTAATTTCTCTGGTCCGAAGACATGACTTCATATGAACTTGTAAAGACTATTCTATTCCAAATGGAAAACTAAGTGAAAGGCCAATAGACATGTAAAAACACTTTTTGCCTTTTGTGCCTCTACAGTGAAATCATATGTGTTACTACTAGCAGAGAGAGACTTGAAAAATTCTGAAGTTACTTCACTGTTTGTTAACTAATTCCAATAATTTGACAGATATTTCTATATTGTCAAGAAGTTCTTCCAAAGCCTAGTACTACTTTTTTTTCAGTTGTTTTCTAAGACTGTTTTCTCTTAACTGATGTCTGGTCCTTGATAAGTATTATAACAGAATATAGCATTTAATTTTTGTAACATTCCACATCCTGTTGCCTGGTTTATGAAGGAGACCAATAATATATTCCTACTTCAATTCTCATGAATACGTAGTTCTAAACTTATCTCTTACATGAAGAAAATGAATTTTTTTCTTCTAGGTATTTAATATTTAACATTTATAATATTATTATTAAATATATATTTAAAATTTACTAAATTTATTTTTCACTTTACTTTGTAACTTTGATTTGGTTCCAAAAAAACTGAGCAATTTTAATTAATTTTTCCACCTTACCACATTTAAAAAAAAAACTCATTCTGTAAGATAAGGAATCTCTTTAATAGCTAATGTAAACACAAAAAATACGAACTCTAGAAAGTATATTACAAATGCCCTAACACCTTTGAGAAACCCATATTTTCATTTGAAAAAAAGATAAAATAAATTTGACATTCTTAATTGTAATGAAATATTAAAAATCAAATATGCTAGGATCAAGTTTTAAAAATCCCACTATACCCATATATTAATCTAGGTAGGCACCTTTAAATCTTTGTACTGGCATTCTTGAATCTAGAAATTCCTAGACTTTAGGAATAAAAATGGAAATAATACTGTATAATTTCCAAGTAAACTCCTTTTAGTCATGAATATATGCATGCAAATACCTTCTAGAAGTCAGAATTGCCTTGCTAAACTGAGAGCAAGCTTAAATGGAATAAAACTCCTTCCAAATGGGAAACTTCCTCTAGTTAACAGATTCAAACTTCCTAACCATTGATGAAGTCCGGAGTAGAATACTATCATCTTCATGGATGCTAAGCCCCAGGCATAAGGGAATAACTAATTTGATTCTAAATGAAGCTGCATTCTCTCAGATTTATCATCCTTTGTAGCTAATGTATATCTTTAAAATGAAAATTTTTACAGAGCAAATATCAAAGACCTATGTAAGGTTAATTCTTATTTAAAGGAAAATGATCTCAATATTTTGTCTACTATATGTTCGTTAATAAGTTAAATACTGAATAGAATCTTTAGTGTTAGTACTTAACAATCAGTTTGTATAAGTACTATTCCTTTGAGGAGGTGGCATAAACCATTAATAGTCTGCCTTGAGCAAAATTCAAACAAATAAATTTCTTTTTCTTGTTAACTGATATAAAGGAATGATCAATGAGTACTTGTGCTACCTGGCTTTTGATCATGTGGGGGAGAACACAGGAAGACACACATGAGAAGAATACTGTAGTTAAAAGGTTAAAAGTGTGGGTTCTGTAGCTTGACTGTCTGGATCTTGATTTTGACTTTCACTTACTGGCATTTGAACTTGGAAAAGTTACTTAAGCTCTGTGCACCTCAGTTTTTCTTCTGTAAACTGGGTGCAATAATAGCACACACTTAATGTGAATAATGCCTGGCACATAGTAGATGCTCAATAAATGTTAGTTATTAATATCATGAGAAATGAAATGTGTGTATTTAATGTTCAAACACTGGAGATTTCTTTTTTTCTTAGTCACTACTTTAATTAGTTTGATGTTTGTATCCTAAAACCTTCCTAAAATTTTGAACAATGTTTAGGAATAACATTGAAGTTAATTTTTCCTGAGAATGTTATAATGTTCCTTGAAATAAATACCCTGGGTTATATTAAGTTAGCTCAATATTGTGGTGGTACTTTTTATGTTGTATTACTTTAACAATATAGAAGGTTAGAGTTGGAAGCAAACTTAGAGGTCATTATTTAAAAGAGGATGGGTCTAGACCCAGACAGATATCACAACCTTCTAACAATCACCATTAAGGAAGTAAAGGACCTGCAACAAGAACATAGGCCTTCTGAGACTTAAATCTGTGTTTTTCTTGTAAAACTACTCTCTCTTCTTCTCAGCTCTTAAATTGCATTTTTTAAATAAAAATGCACACAATTTTTCTTCTTTATATATGTATTCTTTAGAAATGAGAAATGTTATTATGATTGGAAAATAAATGTCAGGCTAATTTATATGTAGACAGCATTTTCCTAGTCTTTTGATTCTAAATAATCCTTATACTATTGAACAAATGGTTAGACATTTTTCACATCTCAGGATATAAGACCAATACTGTTAAATCTTTAATCATGCCCAGAGGCAATACATCAAAGGAATCAACTATTGTAATGATGATGACTTCAATTAACTATTTTGTAGTCCACTAATACATTTCATTTGAGTATTCTAAGAACTTTCCAGGCAACATTACCATAATCTTCAGTATTCCTATTTGGTATTTATTTCAGGTCCTGAGCATAATAAATAGAAAAGCACAGTCCCTGCAGTCAGATAACTTTCATTTCTTAGTAGAACATACTGCAGAATAATATGTGTTGTCAAAAGGAAATATCTGCACCAAAATTTTACTACTGTAGATTAGTGACAGGTCTGTGTTGGCTCTTTACCAGAAAGGAAAGAAGAGAGAAAAACAAATGAAGGATTTTTTTTTTTGGTTGTCAGAAAGCCAGACAACAGCTCCTGCTAAATATTAAAGTTGCTACAATCTCTAAATGAAGGTGAGATATGCACTTCCTTCACAAAATACATGTGAGAAAGATAACAAGTAGTATTCATGACCTTTAACTCTGGAAAGCTGAGACATTTACTAACAATAGCATCCTGGATCTTGTGATAGTCTCCTTATCCAAATTAATTCTCTTAAACCTAACCTCTATCTTATTCCACCAAGCACCTCCTTCTATAAAATAATTTCTCCTTTAACAGCTCTGTGTCTTTGTGAGTCTCAATATATGTTTGGGTTTAACAATAACTGTCAACTTATTTAAAGTGTATCTGGCAGCTCCTGGTAGGCAAAGTAAATGAGTGAGCATATGCATATACGCCTATTATTTTAAAACCTGGTGGTCTCCCTGACGAACTAACAGGTTTTCTTGACATGTGAAAACGCCACAGAAATTCATCTGCATTTGAACTTTTTCTTAAGTGAAAGAATCCTGCTTATCTTCCTGGGAATAGGAAAAAAAAAAATGATGTTCATGCTCAGTTTCTAATACCTTAAGAGTAATTCCAAAAGGGAAGAAAATGGAGTCTATCTACAAGCTACTGAAGGCAAGGCGGTGACCACCTGTGTCTAGGATCTCTGTACTCATCTCTGAAAAAATGGTGACATTTCTGTAAATTTATAATGCATAGTTCCTTTATATTTTCACCTCAGTCTGGAATGCAGTGTATCTAAAGTATAGTTTAACTCCTTTCTCACAAACACATAAAAATAGATCCGAATGACATCTGTGTGAATCCTATAACATTTAACAAATATTAGTTTGTTACTACAATTTCTGTCCCACTTAACAGGTAGAGACAAAAAGTATATAAGCTTAAATATACTATTTATAAAGCCACGTATTAGAAAATATTTTTCTTTTTTATTTTAAATTTCAGTTGATGAATCTAATCACCTAGTCAGAGAACAGTTTCTTTATTAATCCAAGTAAAACAGATTATTATTGATTAAAACCTTAATATTTCATTTTAAACACATTCCTTATTGCCTGTCTCAATGTGACATTTCCGAGAACGGCTGCTCCTAGCCTTCTAAACTGTGTGCATGTTCATCCCTCAGCTAATGACACTCCTCCTCTTGCTTCCCAGATAATTCTTTTTGTGTACCTAGATTGAGCTAAGCATGTCCATCCCTTTGGTGCTGTTCTGAGACTCCACAGTTAACTTTTTTGTTCTTTTTTTACCTTTATGCTGCTGTTGTTCTCATAAGCATTTAGGAAAAGTCATAGAAAAATGGACATTAAGATACAGCACTCCAGTGCAGTGGGAGTTATGGTGTGAAACCAGGTATCTGAGCAAGTTGCCAAATTGTGGATTAAAGAGCAGAAGAACAAAAAGCACCTTATATGTAACAGAATCTTGATCATATGAGAGACCAAAACAAGAATGCCATTTTTAGAGCCAGACTATGATAACAAATGTGAAAAGCCTGACTTAATTATCCCAAATCAGTTTTGTTAAGCTACAGATGTAGAGGAATATAGTCATTTGTTTTCAAACTGCTTTTCATATAGTTGTTCATAGTATTTTGTTATTATCTATTTTGATGGTTAGTAGTAATTGTTCAAAATATTTGCTTCAATGTGTTATATATATATATATATATATATATATATATATATACACACACACACACAATATACACATACATACACCATGGAATATTATTCAACCATTAAAAAATGAAATAATGCCATTTGCAGCAACATGGATGGGCCTAGAGATTATCATACGAAGTGAAATGTCAGACAAAGACAGATATCATATGATATCGCCTATATGTGGAATGTGAAAAATGATATAAATGAACTTATTTACAAAAGAGAAATGGACTTACAGACATAGAAAACAAATTTATGGTTACCAAAGGGGAAAGGGGGTAGAGGGACAAATTAGAAGTTTGGAATTAACAGATACACACTACTATACATATAAAATAGATAACCAGCAACAACCTATTGCATAGCACAGGGAACTATATTCAATGTCTTGTAATAACCTATAATGGAAAAGAATCTGAAAAATCATATAAATATAAATAACAGAATCACTTTGCTGTACACCTGAAACTAACACAACACTGTAAATCAACTATATTTCAATAAAAAAATAAAATTTAAAAAATTGCTTCAATTTTCTATCATTCTTCCTTATACAACCACTCCCTCTAGGAATGACTTCCTATATATATGCTAATGTTTATAGGAATGCTAATTCTATATATACTGTATTTCCTGGCCCATTTGACAACAGAGTTGGCCATGTGACTTACTCTGGTCAACTGAACACTAAAAGTATGATATGTGCCCAACAGTTTTTTTTGTTTTGGTTTGGTTTGTTTTTGTTTTGGCCACACCATACAGCTTGTGAGATCTTAGTTCCCTGACCAGGGATTGAACCCATGCCCTCAGCAATGAAAATGTGGAGTCTTAACCACTGGACTGCCTTTGGGCATATTCTGTAGTTCTTTTCAAATTTCTTAATGTGGATCATTAGCTTACTTTGTTTTATTATTTCTGTTCTCTAATATATACTTTTTAAGGTATAAATTTCCCTTCTCATTACTATTTTGCTTCAGCCTACAAGTTTTAATACAATAGTTTTGTTTGGTTCAGTTTTAAAATCTTTTTGAAATGAGGTACTTAGAGATATGTTTTTAAAATTCAAAACAGATGTTGTTTTCTTTGCTTATATTATCCTTATTGACTTCTAATTTAATTGTATTGTTTGCAGAGTGCTCTGTATGATAAAGATTTTGAACATTTTTAGACTGATTTTAGCGCCAAGTTTACAGTCAGTTTTTATAAATGTCCCTTGTGTGCTGTAGAATAATTTTTTTCTTATTGTTAGGTGCAAGGTTCTATATATGTTCAACAAATCATACTTGCTGATTTCATTATTCAAATATGTCTTACTTTCCTAAATTTTTACACCTAATTTTTTCACTAATGAAAGGATTCTGTTAAAGTTTTCAACTAAAATGATGAATTTGCCCATTTCAAGGAAGTATCTTGCATATTATTATATATTACAAGGCAATTTTATTAAGAATACAAGTTCAGAATTGTTATACCTTCTCGATGAATTGAATCTTTAATCATTTTATAATGCCCTTAATGCTGCCTTTTCTTGATGTTATTTTGTATAATATTAACAGTGTCAATATCAGCTTTATTTTGACTAATATTTTCTTGGTATATATCTTCCATTTTTTTTCTTTCCATGTTTTCCTTTTTTTTTTTTTTTTTAGTTTTAGGAAAGTCTCTTATAAACATCACATCCCTAATTTTCAGAAGTCCAATTTGACAATTTCTTGCTTCTAAATGAAGAGTTTGTCTGAGACTAGTTGCCTATTGAAATCTGCTTCTGTTTTTCTCTATTATTCCATTTTCACTGTGTTTCCACTGACTTTCTAGCCTTTGAGAAAAATTTTATTTTTTGTACATTTGTACCTTGTATTCTATTTCTTTCTGTTCCTTTGTAAGCTGAACTTTATATTTTTTTCTTCTAGAGGTGATTATTTGGAAATTATACTTTCTAAAGTGTAGCATATATACTTGAACACCATTCCAGAAAATATAAGGACCTCAGAACACTCTAACTTATATTAGTTCCTTATGAAATTTCATGCCATTTTTGGCCACGAGTTTTTTATTTTTAACAGACAAACAAAAAGACATTATATTTTTGTTTATACAAACAAGATATGGTTAGATTTAACTGTATTTATTAATTTTTTTTCTCACTGATAGTATCGTTTTCCTTCTTCCTAAAGTATATTTTTTAAAACCTTCTTTAATTTAGCTCTGTTTTTGGTATAGTATCACTTTTCTTGATCTGAAGATGTTTTATTTCACTCACATTCTTGCAAGGTTTTATTTTTTTTCCACATAAAGATTAATTATTGTTTTTTTTTTTAAAGGAGTTCTCTTTCTCTGGCTTTAAGATATTCTTTTAGACATTCCTGTGTCTAGTTATATTTTGACTCACCTGTGTGTGGGCTTCTTTTAATCATTATATTTGATATATATTGTGTTTCTTGTACCTGTGAATTTAGGCGTTTCAACAGTTCTGAATAATTTCATTCTTTATTTCTCAAATAAATCTCTTTCAAGTTTCTCCATTTTTGTATTTGTGTTTAGAACTTATTTTCTATACCTTTAAATCACTTTTAAAAATAGCTTTCTTTGTCTCTCTAAGTCCACTTTGAGTAAATTCTTTAGAATTTTCTTTCAATTGAATCATTCTCTTTCAACTATATCTACCATGCTATTTAATTCATACTTTAAGTATTTTTTCAACTTTGTATTTTTTATTTAAGAATATTTTGTTCTTTTTCAAATATGCTTATTGACTGCTTACTTGTTATTCTAATTTTCTGTTCTTAAACATCCACTCATAGGATTGTATATACACACATTTCAGCTAACTTTAATATCCAAAGTACTGAGTAGTCTAAAATCTGTCCATTTTTGGGCTAATTCTAATTCATGGTATTTTGCTTGATTGTATATTAGTTGATTCTTGATTTTGCGCTCATATATAATTTGATCACAAACTGGGAAATGTGGAGGCCTAAATTGATGAGATATTTTTTCCACAGGAGATTCACTCTTGCTTCCCTTTGATTTAGAGTCCAATGTGATATTTGATATGTGGCTCCTCTTCTTGATACCAGGAACACGCTTAGAGCAACCCTGCCTTTTATATGTGTTCATGGCTCAATACTGGTTGAGATTACTTCTTATGATTTCTCCTCTTTCCTGTGAGTCTCAAATACCAGTTTGTGCATAATCTGCAGTATGAGGATCCCTTTGTGTATTTGGCCACAAATGTTATATTTTTCTATCTTCAAAATTTTCTTCTAATCAAGGGGTTGATACATTGAAATTCTGAAAGCTGTTTAAATTCATCAATATAGCATTAAAGTTAATTATTTGAATGTATTTTAATTAGTGGATATTGGGGTTTCCCTGGTGGCGCAGTGGTTGAGAGTCCACCTGCGGATGCAGGGGACATGGGTTCGTGCCCCGGTCTGGGAGGATCCCTCATGCCATGGAGCAGCTGGGCCTGTGAGCCATGGCCACTGAGCCTGCACGTCCGGAGCCTGTGCTCTGCAACGGGAGAGGCCACAGCAGTGAGAGGCCCGTGTATCACAACATAAATAAATAACTAGTGGATATTTATGTATATATTTTCATAAAGTCATATGGCCAATTTATTAAATAAGATTTCATGCATGTATGGGTAGGGGTAAAAACTTTAGAATACTAGTTATTTCTTTAAACCATATTATATTATACAATTTAAATTCTGACACCATGAAGTTAGGAACTTTCATTGCTTTCAACTAATATGTAAACATGATTTAAATTGATTTATTTGTTGTTTTAATGAAATAAGGTACCACATTAATAACTAATGCTTTGGATATTATTTACATAACAGAGAAGTGTGCCATCATAAATCATCTTGGTGAATACAACAGTTTTTTATTGGAAGTCATCAGAGTCAGCACAAAAATAAATTAAAATTAAATCAAACTGTAGATGCACACATTTCAAGACTTTAGTGAGATTAATATACTTACATTAGGTTTACTCTTAATACTTAATTTGAATCTTTAAATAGTGTGCAGATAAAGTTGAATATATAAGTCCTATTCATATCTTTACCAAAAATACGTGTATTATGGAATATAAATATGATTTGCAAAGGTGCCTTAATATGTAATGTCATATACATTCATTTCTACACCTAAAAGGTCAAAGCTAATTTGATAGTTTAGAGTGTTTTATAGTCTATTTAAAATCAAATAGTAACTACACATTGTATCACATAAAATTGAGAGTCCTTCTATTTAAGGTCAAACAAAAGTCACATTTATTAATAAATAGATGAACAAATAGTAAATTAAGTCTGATTGTTTCTTTATGGGAACACTCTGCATCCTATAAATATGCATTCAGGGCATCCTGATCATACAATGATATTATAAAATCTCACTAAATATTCATTGCTTTCTATATCTCTTAACGATTTGATTGTCAAAGTATTGTTTTAAAAATCATTACAATATTTCATGCTTTATATCTCTATAATGAGATGAAAATCTCTACCAAACAGTTTCCAGAGTAAAAACTATATTGATAAATTATGTTTCTATCCCCAAAATTAAGCCCACAACTAATCTACTTGAACTTTTTAATATAATATTTATTTTAGGTAATAATGTATCTTTATATTTAAAGTTTTAACAGTACCATTTTTCTCCTATCAAAATTTTGTTTAGCCCTAGCAGAAATAAGAAAGGTACCATCTCTTGAATCTAGAAGGAAAACACCCCATCAACAACTATGTGCCAGGGAATGTACCACATACGTTACACACATTAGGGCATTTAATGTCATTTAACAACTAACCCTAAGAAGTAGTTACTAGTATTATGGCCAGTTTACATAGGAAAGAGATATGGCAAATTGACTCTTCAACCTCTCTTTATCCCTTTATTTTAGCTTGAATCCCTATAAACTCAAGTCTGGAAATATAAAGTATGCATTGTAAAGATCTCCTTACATTAGACTTTGCATGTAACCCAGCTTATACCAAGCACACATAGCCTTGTGAGTCAAGGAAGTTAAAAGTGACCCCTTTAAAGTGGCAACTGCATAGCTCTTTTGAAATCTTTGAGCAAGGTGTTTTGTTTTCCTTCTGAAAAAGCTATAATAGTGGCTCTAGAGTCCAAAGAGTCCCTGCATTCAATGTTGCCAAGTATCCACAATGGCTGCTTCCTGATTTAAAGCTTTCTTGGTTGTGAAAGATGTAGCATGGTTCTTAGCTCAGCAGAACTGTCAGTTCCCTTGCCAAGCCAGCTTTACAGTATGTCTTGGGAGGCTTTCCTGATTGGTCAAACTAAGTTCTCTGGTTCTTGAACACTTCTGTATATCACTTAATCCCTAAAATGGATTGCTTTCTTCTTAATCTTGAATGGATAAAGTTTTATGCAACTATACTCTGGTCTGTAAATCAAAGAAGGAAACTGAGACAATTAAAATGCCAAGTAATATTAGTAACATGCTTAAAGCTAGTTATAGAGCCAGAATTTGAATCCAATTGGTGTGGGAAGAGAGCCCCAAATCCTAACTTATACAGCTTTTGCCAGTAAATCAAGTATTAAGAATATCAAAGAAGACAGACAGGTGACATGCTATTAGAAAGAGGCATTTGGGGAAATTTAATGAAAAACTGAATAATGTTTGTACTTCAGTGAAATGCAGCATCTTATAAATTATCCCCATATAATTCTGGGAATATAAAAACATGTGAAATGCATTCGAAAAGAATGGATGAGTAAACTTAACCTATTTGAAATCAGTGGTACTCAATATATAGTTTTTTGAGTTATTCAACTTTATTATAAATTATCATACTGAATTAAAACAGAGACAAATTTATTCAATGCATTGCTTAGAAATAATCCAAAAGAAAGCAGGAAAACAAGACTAGAAAAATAAAACACAAAGGGAATAATGAGAAAATAATGTTTTTAAAGTGGTAATTATAAACCCAAACATATCAATAAATACATTAAACATTAATAGAGTAAACATTTCAATTAAAAGTCAGGGATTCCTGGAATATAAAAATGTAAGACTCAATTACAAGTTATCCTCAAAATATGGACTTTAAATATTCACCTACAGATTGGTTGAATGTAAATAGATGGCAAAAGACTTTCCATAAACATGGAAATCATGAAAAAGCAGGAGTGGCAATATTAATATGACATAATATAGACTTCAAGAGAAAGATTATCACCAAAAATAAAGAGGAATAATTCTTTAAGAAGATAGAATAATTGTAACATTATTTTTTATAATAACAGACTTTCAAACTGCATGAAATAAGAATTCACAGAATTAAAGGGAGTAATAGACAATTCAAAAATTATATTAGAAAAATGTAAAACTCCTTTCTTAACATTTGAAAAAACAACTAGACAAAAGAATATAAATAAATAAAACAATGATAGAGACACAGGTAATCTGAACAACACTACCAACCACCTTGACCAATTGGTAATTATATAACACTACACTATATGAATACAAAATGGACATTCTCTACAAGTACTTGGCCATGAAACAAGTTTCAGTGCATTTTAAATTATTGGGGTATCATCTCAGATCAAAATAAACTTAAAAAGAAACCAGTGACTTTTTTTCCGGGTGCCTTATTTTGTGAAATTCGTATTTAAGATGTAAACCCCCAAGGTCTTACTAAATGTGTAAGGTTGAGTAAGAATAATAACAGTGTTTTCTTCTTAATTCAAACACAAATGTAGAACCTTGGTTCTTAACTCACAATATCAAATTCTGACTGGAGGGTAATAAGAGGTTTACCCTTCAGTGAAGAAAATGTATCTTTAAATCTTAGAAAATTTCAAAACTTTTAAAGCTTTTATTTAAAGCATTGAAAAAAACAATATTTTGTGAGAAGAAAATTTTTCTTACTTTTTTATTTTGAGAAAATTATAGATTAGTACGAAGTTGCGGCCATAGTACAGAGAGGTCCCATGTATATGTACCCCAAAGTTTCCCTCACTGGTTACATCTTACATAATCATAGTACATCAAAACCAGGAAATTGGCATTGGTGAAATGTGTGTATATGGTTTTATACAATTTTGTCACATGTGTACATAAATATTCCTATATTATGAGACACAGAACTATTTCATCACCTCAGAAATCTTTTATGCTCCTCGTGTATAGTCACACCCATCCCATTCCAACCCACCATACCTAACCCTTGGCAATCATGAATCTGTTTTCATCCCTATACAGTATGTGACCTTTGCAGACTGGCCTTAAGTGAACCAACTGAGCATTATAACTTTGAGATCTATATAAGCTGTTGTATGTTCCAATAGTTTGTTCCTTTGTATTGCTAAACAGCATTCCATAGTCTGGTTTCTCTACTCTCTTCCACTGATCTACGCATCAACCCTTTTGACAATACCAAAGAGTACTGATTATCGTAGCCATTTAATAAGTCTTAAAATTAGGTTTGTTGATTAATTCTGCTTTATTCTCTTTCAAAATTGTTTTAGCCTTTTTAGTTCCTTTGCATTTTCTTGTAAATTTAGAATAAGCTTGCCTGTATATACAAATATTCTGAGATTTTAATTGGAATTCTGTTAATATACATCATTTTGGGGAGAACTACCTTTACTGTTAAATCTTCCATTTCATTTGTTACCAAATTTATGTATACAGAATTGTATTATCTTATTTTCCTTTAGATGACTTCAAGGTATGTAAAGATGTTCCCTGTTTCATTATTGCACCTAGCATGAATTTCTTTTGGTTTACCTTATTTTGGATTCCCTCAGCTTCTTCAATCTGTACATTCATGTCTTTTGTCAAATTTGGCAAATTTCTAGCCATTTTTACTTCAAATATTTTATGAGCCTTACACTCTTACTCTTCTCCTTCTGGAACTTAGTTGACACAAATGTTAGATCTTTTGCTATAGTCTCACAGGTCCCTAAAGTTTTGTCCATTTATTTTCAGGCTGTTTCCTTTTGGTTGTTAAGACTGTATGATTTTTAATGCTCTACTTTCAAGTTTAATGATTCTTCTATCATCTCATTCTGCTGTTGAGTCCATCCTATGAATTTTTTAATTTGGTTATTGTCCTTTTTAATTTTAAATTTCTACTAGGTTCTTAGTTATATTTTTTCCAGAAACATTCTATTTCATTATTGAGGCTTTATTTTTAAATTTGTTTTAAGTGTATCTAAATTTGCTAGATGAACTGTTTTTATGATGCCTGCTTTAATGTCCAACATCTCCGTTATCTCATTGTTGTCTATTATCTTTCATCATTCAAGTTGAGGTTTCCTTGTTCTTGCTAAGATGAGTGTTTTTCAATCATATCCTGGATATTTTGGGTACTATGTTATGAGACTCTGCATCATATTTAAATCTACTGTCTTAGCAGGCCTTTACTGGTACCACACTGGTAGGGTAAAGAAGATGGTGCTTCATTACTACTTTGTGGGAATAAAAGTCAAGGGTCCCCTCTCAGAGACACTGAAATGTCCTCTGACATGTCAATAGAGGACATTTCAGTGGGTTGGGAGGGTGTCTCAGTAGTGCCGGGTGGCGGTGGAGGAAGGCAGCTTGTTACTGCTTCCATATGGCTTCCACAGCATTGTGTGGGGCAGTCTCTTTCCTGCCTGACGGAAATGAAGTCCCAAGTCCCCAGTTGGGTTTATCTGACTTTTATCATCACCCCAGTAATGAGTCAGGGCCTTTGCTGAAGAGTGTAAACGTGGAGTCACTGGTTTATCCGAGGCTGAAGTAGGATGGGTATTGTCCAAAAGGTTTGTGTCTTGCTAATCTGCCCTCTTCCTAGTCCTTTTCTAGGGAAAGAAGTATTTTTCTTTTTGAAAATTTATTTTTAATTTTTGAAAATTTTTTTTTATTGTGGTAAGACCATTCAACATGAGATCTACCCTCTTAACAAATTTCAAAGGCTTCTTATGTTTGCTCTCTACATGATAGTCAGGGTTATTATCTGTACTTAGCAAGAGGAATAGAGAGAAATGCATCTAGTTCACCTTGTCTCAGAATCAGAACACCTGTAGGACCCTTTAAACTGGTATCCCTGTCTCCTTCTATTGCTCTTCCATCTAAAAGGGAGATTTAAATTCATTAAAGCATGGAAACAAGCTACAAGTAAATCAATTAAAAATAGAATGGGGCAGAACAACAATTCTAATTAATTGTTCTACCTGAAAAATATATTTATATCTTATAAACATATATATATATATATATATACACATCCACATACATACACACACATATTTTTAATGTTCTCACTTTGCAGGTTGGCTTGATCTACCTTCACCTTTTAAGGCATTATCCTAGTGTTCAGTTGTTACTTTCTTTTATTTCACTGTCCTCTTTTGCATAGCATGGTCTTGATAAAGATTTTTATGTTTTCTGCATTTATAATATTCAAGCATCTCTTCCGCAATAAGCAGTAATTTTATTCAGCCTTTGACTGACTGAGATAGAACTGACTTTGGGTTATTTGAGAATTATTTTCATTCTTTCTTCTGTTTCAGACTCCTGCCTAAAATATTTATCATTGTGTATTTCCAAATCAATGATACATCACTATCTTCATTGAATAGTTTTATAGTGAATTGTACAAGTAAATATTTCTTTTTACTCATCTAACTTGAGATCTGGGAATAATTTAGGCAAAAGAAAACAAAACTCATATCAAAATATCACATTTCTGTGTCTCAGTGTCTCAATCAGCAATATGGCCAAAACTAGATGCAAACTAAATCACTGGGTTATGTACATAATAATGAACTATTTCTAGAGTTATTGTATCTAAATAAGAAGGGGGTTATGAAAACAGAAACTCTCAATTTCACTTTTTAGTAACAAATACAACTGTAATAATATAATACTTTGGTAAATCAATCTTTCAGGAGAGCATGAAAATTCAATAAGAAAGCATTTTGTTTGTTTAAAAAGACATTAAACTATGATCAAAACCTGTAATTATAAAACTGTAGATTACAGCTACAGTTTATTGGCCACCTACAATACAGTTTTCACTTAACAGTTTAATTTAATTTTTACCAAAACCCTTGACAGTATGTATTAACTCTGATTTGCTTATGGAACAAATGAAGCTTAGGGAGTTTAAATAATGTTTCCACTGTTACAGTTAATAAATACAAGATCCAACTCAGGCTTATCTGTCCAGACTTACTGTATAATGCAAACATACCTTCTAACATTATTAACTGCCACCTTACAATAGACCACATTAGTTATTTTAAGATCATTTAATTTAGTGAACAACATTTAATTAAAGGCAAATGATAAAGTATTTCTTTAGTTTTGCCAGGTCTTTCCCCTTCTTTCCTATCCTTTTTTTTTTTTTGAGAAAATATGTACAATATAGTTTTCTAAATGAAGGATAAGTAGTATTCTTCTCATGAAGGATGATGCGTCACAAAGATAGAAGAGTGAATAAGCAACTCTTTCTGAAGTCCTGCTGCTTTCTTGAAGGCAGATTTATCATAAAGTACAGATAAGATTTTTTAAAATGCTTCTATGGAAATTCATATGAAAGACATCTGAGCACCTTTTAGAATAGAGAGTGCCAGAGTCTGAAATATAGGAATAATGTGAGTAACATCCTCTGCTATTAGCGTCTTAACTAAGTATATCAAGATTTTTAAAATATCATATATTTATTTCAGATATTATTTTTCAAAAGATGTAAGAGGCATAATTCTATCCTTTGAACAAAATAGAAATTTCGTACATCTTTCCCCAAGCATCAAGGTATAAAAGCTACTGCTCATGTTCTTCTGTCTTCCTTCCCATACTGACCTATAGGGAGAATGGTTTTCCATCTGTCTAGGTCCTAGGAATTATTATTATGCTTCTTTTTTAAGAAGTATGAGATAACTTATCTTAGGGAAAATGAAAAACTGTCTATGTCCTCTGTGCAAAAAACTTGAAGACACTGAATTTATGACGCCTGGGAGAAGACTCAAGCAGAACAAATTTATGTGCGGGGTTAGTCTTCCTTTGAGAATTTATGACAACCCATCACCTCCAAATTCCAGAGGGAAAAAATAATTATGTTCAATTCAAATTTTATATTTAAAATTTTTGATTTAGTAAAAAAAATTTTATATTTTTTGCTACAAACAAAAATAATAGTTTAAGTAATATAATACTTGAAATATTTCTTAATTGAAGAGTGGTGTCCAAAGATTGAGAAATATAACAGAGGGGAAAAAAAGCCATTTGATATAGAATGATTATAAATCACAACTGAAAATTCTTGTAAAACCCTAAATAAATTCAATATTATGTATTAGAGCTTTGTCATGATTCTATTATTACTAATAGTAATAATAGTAGCTAACAATTATTGTGTGCTTACTATATGCATTTAACCAAGTGCTTTACACCAATTATCCCACTTATTTCTTATTTGGTAGAAATTTTACATATTTTTATTATGTATATGATAAAATTGGGGATTATAAATCACATAACTCATCAATTGGAAAGAGACTCAAGATTTGAACACAGCTGGATTACAGTGTGTAATGTACAAACTTACAGTCTAAGCCACTGCTGGACAGTCCCTCTAAATGGTACTGAGGCCAGTAGAGATATGCCCACATTGTAAAGACAAATATATATATTTTATACAATTTTCTTAACTCCATTTTCACTGATTTGCATTTTTCAGATATCATTCACGAACTCTGACCTGAGAATAAATAATGCTGCTGCTTTCAGTTGACAACTGATATAGTCTCTTGGCATTTTCAGTCTGAATTGAGGGAAAGTGTAATTTCTCAAACTTCTCATGGGAGTTTAAACATGTAGTCTTAGGAAGAAAACAGAAAGTACTTCCATTGGTTATATAAAATGTCAAACAATGATATTTATTACTGATATTTTCAGAGCCACACTGGATATCACTATGATACAGCAACAACAAAGAAATGCAAATACCTGTGTCCAAAATATATGGAATAAGCTAATTCTTTCTTTAGAAGATATCTAAAGTGAGCTTTATCTTTTGCCTCTAACTGCAACATAGCATTATATAATTTTGTTAACTAGAACGTTCATGGCTCTGTTCTGCAAAATACTTTTATTTCATGATTCAGGTCATCACACTCTCACAATAAAACTAAATATTATTTCTGACAAATAAGTTACTTAACAGAAAACAATTCATAATTTTTGAAGCATTCTGATTTTTGTTGTCTTCATGTGTTTTCATGGGAAAATGAAAAAGATTATATCAAGCACCACTAGTCACATGCTGTTTCAAATTGGAATACTTTTTGGCATCTCTTCACTGAAACAAAAGTGACTTGACCCAAGAAAATAAACTAGCATGTAACATTGCATCACTAGATGTCTCTTTTCAAAGGTGTAGCTTCCAATTGCATGTTGTTTACAAAGTATTATAGAGGAAACAAAGAAACTCAGAATATTTTCTATTCGTTTCATATGTGCAAAGAAATATTCAGCCATGGAGGATTTCATCAATATTTCACTTGCAGATTCAAGAATTTAGAACACAGATTCTGCAAGGTGAAGTTCACATGGAGAACATCTATTACTATGAAGCCCAGGGGCTCTCAGTGCTGAAAACACCTGGCAGCTGATGGTCATGATATCCTGGCAAAATGGCGTACCTGAACTGTACTCTGAAGGACAAGAGAGTGATGGCTCAAGGCACTGCAGCATTTCCACCATTACTCATAAATTGTTCTAGCAGTTTTAGCAAATTTTCAAATGCAACTAACTAATATAGTGTCTACACCATTTCCTCACAAAGTTTTGCGAAAGTTGTTGAGACTAACATATTTGTAAAGGTAGAATAATTATGCCTCATGCTCCTAGAAATGCAGTGATTCCATGCCTTTAGAACAATCTGACTTCAGGAAACTATCAATGAATTTCCTGCTCTATTTTCTAAGTAAAACCAAGTCTGTAAGGTGAATTCAGCGTCTTGTGATTTGTGTTCATATCTTTGTACTATAAAACTAGAAAAGCATCATTTGTTTTAAAGGAGGGAACTGAAAATTTTGACTTCCATTCAATCAAATATCTCTCTATATAATCTATATCCACATATTTATATCTATACATATAGATATATAGATAAATGACCATATATATATATATATATATATATATATATATATATGCAAGAACATAAACTAACTAGTAGCTTTGCATACAAAATAAACTAGTGAGTGATGTTCCTTCTCTCAATGGGCTTAATAAAAAAGGTTAGGTAAGACTGTGAAAACTATGATTACTCTGAGAGGTGAACTTAATCAGTGCTAATGTTTACTGGCTGGATTCCTCAATATTCTTCCTAAACACAGCGTCTCTGTAAACCTCAACCCTTTCTAACCTTATCAGTCATTGATGATGATGCTTACGTTAGAATAAACAATCATTTCTTATCCAAGACCATTGAAACCCTTTCGTTTGGAAATTCTGGAGATCCTGTAATTTTATATCCTCATGTAAAGGGATTCCCTCAAAGTTGTCATGTTTTTCATCATTTAGTACAGCCAGTCTTTTAGTAGATATATATTACCTGTTACCAACCAAGAAAGTAGTAGAGGCAGCCAAAATATTGAGTAAGATGTATATCCACTCTCAGAGAAATTGCAGTCTAGTGCACATATAGCACTGATTTCAGTATCAGACAGAACCTGATTACAGTATTTGCCCCAACACTTACTTAAATATATTTCATAGAGATGTTAAGAGAAATTATATAATATTTGTGATCCTCATTGCACTGTAAGGCACAAGATAAGCAGTCAATAATTAGGATTTTACAATATAACATTCAATAATAGAATTCAAATTATGTCACTAAAAGAACAACCTCACATATTCGTTAGATATTTTTCTGATGAATTATACAACAAATATTCTATTTCTTTGTCTGTAGCTATTTTGTCCTCATCTTTGAAAAAAATCACAGAAGCCAAGTGAATAATAACTTTTTTCTAACCACAAAAGTTGTCCAAGTTGAATTAATTTGTATTTTCAAACCTATTTGTTTAATACATATTTGGCTTTGTGAAAAGACATCTCTTTACAAGTTAAAATTATGCTAAAAAATGAAGCATATTATATATTTGTGTACTTTTTTAGGTAAACTTAAAAAATAAACAAAAGTGCACTCATCATCAGAGTTTAGTTTTACAAATTTTCAGGAAGTAAATCCACTCACGTAACCAGTACTCAGACCAAGAAAGAGAACACTGTTAGCAATACACCCTTGCACAGTTTTGTGCCCTTTTGGAACTATGTATAAATAGAATCATGCAGGGTATATGCTTTTGTGTCTGGCTTCTTTCATTTGATATTATATATCTAGCAGTAATTATTCATTATCATTATTACATAATATTATATTGCATGGATATAGCACAGTTTATCTATTCTAATGTTGATGGACATTTGGTTGATTCCAGATTTTGATTGTTATGAATTGTGATGCTGTGAACATTCTTTTATGTGTTTTTACTGAAAATATGGCTACATATCTGTTCAAAACAAAATGTTTGTTTGTCTCAATATTATGCTTGTGAGATCCATCACATAGCTGTTTATAGTGGTAGTGCATTCATTCTCTGTAATGTCAGAGTACTGTGTTTTGATATGGGTTTTTCTTGCTGGTTTCCCCGTGGTTGAACATTTTTCTGATTTAGGTTGAATTTGCCTAGAATGAGGTTTGCTCCAGAGAATGTCTGTTAATAGCCTACTTATTCTTTGCCTCTTTACTGCAACCCAGAAACACCTCCCTTAGTCAGTTTAACACTTGGCAATCAATGCTTAAAGGCCCAGAACAAAGAACTATTACTGCTTTCATCATGTGAAAACCTGAAAAAATATTCTATACAAAGAGTTAAAACTCTTGTAGCATTTTTAAATTAAGTAGTCATTGACTTTATGGTTATTTTATTAGCTTTTCTTTTTAGAATCCTTTATAATTAAGCAAAGTCAATGCCTAATTTACTAAAACCTTCACTTCTTAGTGCTCTTTTATCTCACACTTGGATTACCTTCTTGTGTTTCTAGAAACTTAGAAAGTTATGGGAAGAATAAACTTTGATTAGACTTATTCAAAATTAAAGTTCATGTAAAACTGGGGAAAGAATTACTCAGTTGCATCAATCCTAGTGGCTCTGCAGTTCTCACAAGCAAGTTTCATGCTGGATGGTTCTTTAGACATTGTTTACTTCATTTTAAATAATCAAGTCATTTATATTTTATCTTATCTTGATTTTAAGTCTCTGATACTATGTAAAGCAGTATTTTTTTCTTCTCAAATAAAATTTTATTAAGAAATATTTTACTGCTCAAGTACTATATTTATTTTGAATTTTAGTTTTTTCTACTATTAATACACAATTTCAACATTCCTTAGACATGTTTGCCAATAGTGGTGTTAAAAGTAAGTGTTAGGTCATTGCCAGGGTCCCAGGATCCAGGGACAACTTCCCCAGGAAAACGCCCGGAGCGCCTCAGGCTGGTGCAACGACACGCCGGCCTCTGCCACCGCAGGCTCGCCCCACACTCCATACCACTCCCTCCGCCCGGCCTGAGTGAGCCAGAGCCCCCCGAATCAGCGGCTCCTTTAACCCCGTCCTGTCTGAGCGAAGAACAGACGCGCTCTGGCGACCTAAACACAGAGGCGGGGCCAAATCAAAGCTGAACCCCAGGAGCTGTGCGAACAAAGAAGAGAAACGGAAATCTCTCCCGGCAGCCTCAGGAGCAGCAGATTAAATATCCACAATCAACTTGATGTACCCTGCATCTGTGGAATACCTGAATAGACAACAAATCATCCCAAATTGAGGAGGTGGACTTTGAGAGCAAGATTTATTATTTTTTCCCCTTTTCCTTTTTTTGTCAGTGTGTATGTGTATGCTTCTGTGTAAGATATTGTCTGTATAGCTTTGCTTTCACCATTTGTCCTAGGGTTCTATCCGTCCATTTTATTTTTACTTAAAAATTTTTTTTTCTTAATAATTATTTTAATAACATTATTTTACCTTATTTTATTTTATTTTACCTCTTTCTTTCTTTCTAATTTTTCTCCCTTTTATTCTGACCTACGTGGATGAAAGGCTCTTGGTGCTGCAGCCAGGAGTCAGTGCTGTGCCTCTGAGGTGAGAGAGCCAACTTCAGGACACTGGTCCACAAGAGACCTCCCAGCTCCACATAATATCAAACGGCGAAAATCTCCCAGAGATCTCCATCTCGACACCAACACCCAGCTTCACTCAACGACCAGCAAGCTACAGTGCTGGACACCCTATGCCAAACAACTAGCAAGACAGGAACACAACCCCACGCATTAGCAGAGAGGCTGGCTAAAATCATAATAAGTCCACAGACACCCCAAAACACACCACCAGACGTGGACCTGCCCACCAGAAAGAAAAGATCCAGCCTCATCCACCAGAACACAGGCACTAGTGTCCCCTCCACCAGGAAGCCTACACAATCCACTGAACCAACTTTAGCCACTGGGGACAGACACCAAAAACAACAGGAACTACGAACCTGCAGCCTGCAAAAAGGAGACCCCAAACACAGTAAGATAAGCAAAATGAGAAGACAGAAAAACACACAGCAGATGAAGGAGCAAGATAAAAACCCACCAGACCTAACAAATGAAGATGAAATAGTCAGTCTACCTGAAAAAGAATTCAGAATAATGATACTAAAGATGATCCAAAATCTTGGAAATAGAATAAGCAAAATGCAAGAAGTGTTTAACAAGGACCTAGAAGAACTAAAGATGAAACAAGCATTGATGAACAACACAATAAATGAAACAAAAAATACTCTAGAAGGGATCAATAGCAGAATAACTGAGGCAGAAGAACGGATAAGTGACCTGGAAGGTAAAATAGTGGAAATAACTACTGCAAAGCAGAATAAAGAATAAAGAATGAAAACAATTGAGGACAGTCTCAGAGACACCTGGGACAACATTAAACACACCAACATTTGAATTATAGGGGTTCCAGAAGAAGAAGAGAAAAAGAAACAGACTGAGAAAATATTTGAAGAGATTATAGTTGAAAACTTCCCTGGTATGGGAAAGGAAATAGTCAATCAAGTCCAGGAAGCACAGAGTCCCATACAGGATAAATCCAAGGAGAAATACGCCAAGACACATATTAATCAAACTATCCAAAATTAAATACAAAGAAAACATATTAAAAGCAGCAAGGGAAAAACAACAAATAACACACAAGGGAATCCCCATAAGGTTAACAGCTGATCTTTCAGCAGAAACTCTGCAAGCCAAAAGAAACTGGTAGGACATATTTAAAGTGATGAAGGAGAATGACCTACAAACAAGATTATTCTACCCAGCAAGGATCTCATTCAGATTTGATGGAGAAATTAAAACCTTTACAGACAAGCAAAAGCTGAGAGAGTTCAGCACCACCAAACCAGCTTTACAACAAATGCTAAAGGATCTTCTCTAGGCAAGAAACACAAGAGAAGGAAAAGACCTATAATAACAAACCCCAAACAATTAAGAAAATGGGAATAGGAACATACATATCAAAAATTACCTTAAATGTAAATGGACTAAATGCTCCCACCAGAAGACACAGACTGGCTGAATGGATACAAAAACATGACCCACATACATGCTGTCTACAAGAGATCCACGTCAGACCTAGAGACACATACAGACTGAAAGTGAGGGGATGGAAAAAGATATTCCATGCAAATTGAAAGCCAAAGAAAGCTGGAGTAGCAATTCTCATATCAGACAAAATAGACTTTAAAATAAAGACTATTACAAGAGACAAAGAAGGACACTACATAATGATCAAGGAATTGATCCAAGGAGAAGATATAACAATTGTAAATATTTATGCACCTAACATAGGAGCACCTCCATGCATAAGGAAAATACTAACAGCCATAAAAGGGGAAATAGACAGTAACACACTCATAGTACAGGACTCTAACACTCCACTTTCACCAATGGACAGTTCATCCAAAATGAAAATAAATAAGGAAAGACAAGCTTTAAATGATACATTAAACATGATGGACTTAATTGATGTTTATAGGACATTCCATCCAAAAACAATAGAATACACATTTTTCTCAAGTGCTCATGGAACATTCTCCAGGATAGATCATATCTTGGATCACAAGTCAAGCCTTGGTAAATTTAAGAAAACTGAAATTGTATCAAGTATCTTTTCCAACCACAATGCTATGAGACTAGATATCAATTACAGGAAAAAATCTGTAAAAAATACAAACACATGGAGGCTAAACAATATAGTACCTAATAACGAAATGATCACTGAAGAAATCAAAGAGGAAATTAAAAAGTACCTAGAAATAAATGACAAGGGAGACACAACGACCCAAAATCTATGGGATGCTGCAAAAGCAGTTCTAAGAGGGAAGTTTATGGCAATACAATCCTACCTTAAGAAACAGGAAATATCTCAAATAAACAACGTAACCTTGCACCTAAAGCAATTAGAGAAAGAAGAACAAAAAACCACCAAAGTTAGCAGAAGGAAAGAAATCATAAAGATCAGATCAGAAACAAATGAAAAGACATGAAGGAAATGATAGCAAATATCAATAAAACTAAAAGCTGGTTCCTTGAGAAGATAAACAAAATTGATAAACCATTAGCCAGACTCATCAAGAAAAAAAAAGGAGAAGACTCAAATCAATAGAGTTAGAAATAAAAAAGGAGAAGTAACAGCTGACACTGCAGAAATACAAAGGATCATAAGCGATTACAACAAGCAACTCTATGTCAATAAAATGGACAACCTGGAAGAATTGGACAAATTCTTAGAAATGCACAACCTGCCAAGACAGAATCAGGAAGAAATAGAAAATATGAACAGACCAATCACAAGCACTGAAATTGAAACTGTGATTAAAAATCTTCCAACAAACAAAAGCCCAGGACCAGATGGCTTCACAGGTGAATTCTATCAAATATTTAGAAAAGAGCTAACACCTATTCTTCTGAAACGCTTCCAAAATATAGCAGAGGGAGGAACACTCCCAAACTCATTCTAAAAGGCCACAATCACCCTGATACCAAAACCAGACAGGGATGTAAGAAAGAAAGAAAACTAGAGGCCAATATCACTGATAACATAGATGCAAAAATCCTCAACAAAATACCAGCAAAAAGAATCCAACAGCATATTTAACGGATCATACACCATGATCAAGTGGGGTTTATTCCAGGAATGCAAGGATTCTTCAATATATGCAAATCAATCAATGTGATCCACCATATTAACAAATTGAAGGAGAAAAACCATATGGTCATCTCAAAACATGCAGAGAAAGCTTTTGACAAAATTTAACACCAATTTATGATAAAAACCCTCTAGAAAGTAGGCATAGAGGGAACTAAAGTAGCAGGATACAAAATTAATGCACAGAAATCTCTTGCATTCCTATACACTAATGATGAAAATTCTGAAAGTGAAATCAAGAAAACACTCCCATTTACCACTGCAACAAGAAGAATAATATATCGAGGAATAAACCTACCTAAGGAGACAAAAGACCTGTATGCAGAAAATTATAAGAAACTGATGAAAGAAATTAAAGATGATACAAATAGATGGAGAGATATACCATGTTCTTGGATTGCAAGGATCAATATTGTGAAAATGACTCTACTACCCAAAGCAATCTACAGATTCAGTGCAATCCCTATCAAACTATCACTGGCATTTTTTACAGAACTGGAACAAAAAAATTTCACAATTGGTATGGAAACACAAAAGACCCAAATAGCCAAAGCAATCTTGAGAACGAAAAACGGAGGTGCAGGAATCAGGTTCCCTGTCTTCAGACTATACTACAAAGCTTCAGTAATCAAGACAGTATGGTACTGGCACAAAAACAGAAATACAGATCAATGGAACAGGATAGAAAGCCCAGAGATAAACCCACGCACATATGGTCACCTTATTTTTGATAAAGGAGTCAAGAATATACAGTGGAGAAAAGACAGCCTCTTCAATAAGTGGTGCTGGGAAAACTGGACAGCTACAGGTAAAAGTACGAGATTAGATCACTCCCTAACACCATACACAAAAATAAGCTCAAAATGCATTAAAGACCTAAACGTAAGGCCAGAAACTATCAAACTCTTAGAGGAAAACATAGGCAGGACACTCTATGACATAAATCACAGCAAGATCCTTTTTGACCCATCTCCTAGAGAAATGGAAATAAAAACAAAAATAAACAAATGGGACCTAATGAAACTTCAAAGCTTTTGCACAGCAAAAGAAACCATAAACAAGACCAAATAACAACCCTCAGAATGGGAGAAAATATTTGCAAATGAAGCAACTGACAAAGGATTATACTCCAAAATTTATAAGCAGCTCATGCAGCTCAATAACAAAAAAACAACCCAATCCAAAATTGGGCAGAAGACCTAAATAGACATTTCTCCAAAGAAGATATACAGACTCCCAACAAACACATGAACGAATACTCAACATCATTAATCATTAGAGAAATGCAAATCAAAACGACAATGAGATATCATCTCACACAAGTCAGAATGGCCATCATCAAAAACTCTAGAAACAATAAATGCTGGAGAGGGTGTGGAGAAAAGGGAACCCTCTTGCAGTGCTGGGGGGAATGTGAATTGGTACAGCCACTATAGAAAACAGTATGGAGGTTCCTTAAAAAACTACAAATAGAACTACCATAAGACCCATCAATCCCACTACTGGGCATATACCCTGAGAAAACCATAATTCAAAAAGAGTCATGTACCAAAATGTTCATTGCAGCTCTATTTACAATAGCCAGGAGATGGAAACAACCTAAGTGTCCATCATCAGATGAATGGATAAAGAAGATGTGGCACATATATATAATGGAATATTACTCAGCCATAAAAAGAAACGAACTTGAGCTATTTGTAATGAGGTGGATACCTAGAGTCTGTCATACAGAGTGAAGTAAATCAGAAAGAGAAAGACAAATAGTATGTTAACAGATATATATGGAATTTGAGGGGAAAAAATGTCATGAGGAACCTAGGGGCAAGACAGGAATAAAGACACAGACCTACTAGAGAATGGACTTGAGGATATGGGGAGGGGGAAGGGTAAGCTGTGACAAAGTGAGAGAGTGGCATGGACATATATACACTACCAAATGTAAAGTAGATAGCTAGTGAGAAGCAGCCACATAGCACAGGGAGATCAGCTCGGTGGTTTGTGACCAGCTAGAGGGGTGGGATAAGGAGGGTGGGAGGCACAAGTGGGAAGAGATATGGGAACATATGTATATGTATAACTGATTCACTTTGTTATAAAGCAGAAACTAACACACCATTGTAAAGCAATTAAACTCCAATAAAGATGTAAAAAAAAGAAGAAAAAAAAGTGAACAGTATTTGTAGTATGGAATTCTCAAACACACATAGGTATGTTATGGCAAGATATCTTAAGTCATCCTCAATGATTTTTTTTTAGAAGAGGCTGAAAACATAAACTATAGCGGTTGCCTTATGTTGTTATCTATTGCATTTTATCCCCAAATTATTTTTGGAACAACAATTATTGACATGGTGGATTGGCATGTTTAAATTCTGGGAGGGAAGACAGTAGGAAGGGCATTTGGGAATAATGAGTTAACAATTAACTATTCTTGAGGATATTCCATGAACTGTCAAAGAAAAATTGCACCAGACAGAGATTAACAGTCAAGGAAGACTTTATTCAAGACTATTGCAATAGAGGTCAAGACTATTGTAATGGGGAGAGAGGCCATACTCAACTACACTGAAACCAAAGGCAAGAGGATTTTTAAAGAATCGGATGAGCTAATGTAGAAGTACAGGAGGACATTAGGGATGGAGTTTGGTCCATGTGATTAGGTCATCAGTGTTTGCTAATTGGCTTAACAAAGTTAGGGTCCTACCCTCCACACAGAGACGGAAGATAGGGGCCTTATTTTCTTGATGATTACATTTCAAAGGGATGACTTCCAGATCCTTTATAAAGATATCCTTAGGTTGCAGAAGATTTACATCTCATGGGACAGAGGAAGAATTTTCAATGGCAAATTTTCTAAAGTAAATGCTCTAAGAAAAGGGAGGTCTTGGGGACCATAGTCAGGAAAAACCCTACCTAAAGTTTATTCAAGTAGAGGGTATGTTAGGGACCTCTTGGTCAATACAAAAAATTTGTTTTCATACAGAGTCAGGTATAGAATTGCGTTTTTAATCCAGTAATGTGTTTCTCAAAAACAAACAACCTAATTAGGCCTGTACTTAGTTAAGTCTTGAATATGAAAATTGACCTTTACTCTGATTCTGGCTTAGGCAGAGTTATAAAAACATATAAGAAAATATTTATTATATTGGGCATATTTAATATCCAGACATATTCCTATAATTTCAGTATAAATATACATTAATTTTCAAGCATAACTTTTTTCAAGAATTCAAAATTAAATCTTAATACTAACTGCTTTCAATATCTTATGTTCTTCAAATGAGTCCTATTACCTGGTAGTTTCTATATAAGTTAGACCTGATAAGTTTAATTTCTTCTGATTATAAATGAAACCCAAAAGCAATGACTCCCTCTGGACCACAGACAAATTCCATGTTGCTGTAATTTAGTGTCACTGTCAAATAATAAGAAAACAAAATATTTCAGCCTGATGTGCAATGAGTATATTTAGTCATTGTTAAAAAAATGCAATTTTTATCATCAGAGAAGAAAACATGAAAAAAATCTTAAAATTACCTTTTGCATGTTAATTGCCCACTGTTCAGAGGTCTTTTGACACTTAGTGGTTTTGCACAGGGTTATATAAATTACCACTTCCTGTTTTGCTCTTAGTCATGAATTTCCTGTGTTCTACATAATGCTGTCCTACTTAAACACTTTCTCTCCCTGTTTGTCAAACTGCTATTTCTAAATTTCACATTGCTGCATACAATACATGATGCGGAACACAAATTCTATTAAGTTTTTTTTGTGTTTAGTGGTTTCATATTTTGTATCATAAATAAATGCAAAAGAATTAGTTTTTAAATGATTTCTACAGAGCTATACTATTTCAAATGTAAAATAATTTGTTTCTTTATTGATAAATGAAAATAAAATAAGACCACAAACTACTTTTTCAAAAAATCAGTTTGGATATCTGAGAATTGCTACAGTATCTCTCATTCTACAATAGCTCAAATATTTGCTTTCTAAACTGTAATCAAATATGAACAACTTTTGAGAACAAACGAATAAACATAGATGAAACCTCTTTGGCATTCACAAGATGTTAACATAAGAGCTAGTAATAAATTTTAAACAAAACCAAAACAAAACAAAAGAATGAACCTTTGTGGAATTATTAAGAGCTTTGTTTTTGGAACTATACATGACTTTCTGGTTTCCATACATCTTTTTTTTCTTTTAACATCTTTATTGGAGTATAATTGATTTACAATCGTGTGTTAGTTTCTGCTTTATAACAAAGTGAATAACTTATACATATAAATATGTTCCCATATCTCTTCCCTCTCGCGTCTCCCTCCCTCCCACTCTCCTTAGCCCACCCCTCTGGGTGGTCACAAACCACCAAGCTGATCTCCCTGTGCTATGTGGTTGCTTCCCACTAGCTATTTTATGTTTGGTAGTGTATATATGTCCATGCCATTCTCTCACTTTGTCACGGCTTAACCTTCCCCCTCCCCATATCCTCAAGTCCATTCTCTAGTAGGTCTGTGTCTTTATTCCTGTCTTGCCCCTAGGTTCTTCATGACCTATCTTTTTTTTCTTACATTCCATATATATGTGTTAGCAGATGGTATTTTTTTCTTTCTGACTTACTCCATTCTGTATGACAGACTCTAGGTCCATCCACCTCACTACAAATAACTCAATTTCATTTCTTTTTATGGCTGAGTAATATTCCATTGTATATATGTGCCATATCTTCTTTATCCATTCATCTGTTGATGGACACTTAGGCTGTTTCCATGTCCTGGCTATTGTAAATAGAGCTGCAATGAACATTTTGGTACATGACTCTTTTTGAATTATGGTTTTCTCAGTGTATATGCCCAGTAGTGGGATTGCTGGGTCATATGGTAGTTCTATTTGTAGTTTTTTAAGGAACCTCCATACTGTTTTCCATAGGGGCTGTATCAATTCACATTCTCACCAGCAGTGCAAGAGTGTTCCCTTTTCTCCACACCATCTCCAGCATTTACTGTTTCTAGATTTTTTGATGATGGCCCTGTTGACAGGTGTGAGATGATACCTCATTGTAGTTTTGATTTGCATTTCTCTAATGATTAATGATGTAGAGCATTCGTTCATGTGTTTGTTGGCAGTCTGTATATCTTCTTTGGAGAAATGGCTATTTAGGTCTTCTGCCCATTTTTGGATTGGGTTGTTTGTTTTTTGATATTGAGCTGCATGAGCTGCTTGTAAATTTTGGAGATTAATCTTCTGTCAGTTGCTTCATTTGCAAATATTTTCTCCCATTTTGAGGGTTGTCTTTGGTCTTGTTTATGGTTTCCTTTGCTGTGCAAAAGCTTTGAAGTTTCATTAGGTCCCATTTGTTTATTTTTGTTTTTATTTCCATTTCTCTAGGAGTTGGGTCAAAAAGGATCTTGCTGTGATTTATGTCATAGAGTGTTCTGCCTATGTTTTCCTCTAAGAGTTTGATAGTGTCTGGCCTTACATTTAGGTCTTTAATACATTTTGAGTTTATTTTTGTGTATGGTGTTAGTGAGGGTTCTAATTTCATACTTTTATATGTAGCTGTCCAGTTTTCCCAGCACCACTTATTGAAGAGGCTGTCTGTTCTCCACTGCACATTCCTGCCTCCTTTATCAAAGATAAGGTGACCATATGTCCGTGGGTTTATCTCTGGGCTTTCTATCCTGTTCCATTGATCTATCTTTCTGTTTTTGTGCCAGTACCATACTGTCTTGATTACTGTAGCTTTGTAGTATAGTCTGAAGTCAGGGAGC
This sequence comes from Phocoena phocoena, assembly GCF_963924675.1. Lineage (NCBI taxonomy): Eukaryota > Metazoa > Chordata > Mammalia > Artiodactyla > Phocoenidae > Phocoena > Phocoena phocoena. Next base: position 114,291,601 of record NC_089223.1, read on the forward strand.
CTGATTCCTGCAGCTCCATTTTCCGTTCTCAAGATAGCTTTGGCTATTTGGGGTCTTTTGTGTTTCCAAACAAATTGTGAAATTTTTTTGTTCCAGTTCTGTGAAAAATGCCACTGGTACTTTGATAGGGATTGCATTGAATCTGTAGATTGCTTGGGTAGTATAGTCATTTTCACAATGTTGATTCTTCCAATCCAAGAACATGGTATATCTCTCCATCTATTTGTATCTTTAATTTCCTTCATCAGTGTCTTATAATTTTCTGCATACAGGCCTTTTGTCTCCTTAGGTAGGTTTATTCCTAGATATTTTACTCTTTTTGTTGTAATGGTAAATGGGAGTGTTTTCTTAATTTCACTTTCAGAATTTTCATCATTAGTGTATAGGAATGCAAGAGATTTCTGTGCATTAATTTTGTATCTTGCTACTTTACCAAATTCATTGATTAGCTCTAGTAGTTGTCTGGTACTGTCTTTAGGATTCTCTATGTATAGTATCATGTCATCTGCAAACACTGACAGCTTTACTTCTTCTTTTCCGATTTGCATTCCTTTTTCCTTTCTGATTGCTGTGGCTAAACCTTCCAAAACTATGTTGAATAATTGTGGTGAAAGTGGGCAACCTTGTCTTGTTCCTAATCTTAGTGGAAATGGTTTCAGTTTTTCACCATTGAGGACGATGTTGGCTGTGGGTTTGCCATACATGGCCTTTATTATATTGAGGAAAGTTCCCTCTATGCCTACTTTCTGGAGGGTTTTTATCATAAATGGGTGTTGAATTTTGTCGAAACCTTTCTCTGCATCGATTGAGATGACCATATGGTTTTTCTCCTTCAATTTGTTAATATGGTGTATCACATTGATTGATTTGCGTATACTGAAGAATCCTTGCACTCCTGGGATAAACCCCACTTGATCATGGTGTGTGATCCTTTTAATGTGCTGTTGGATTCTGTTTGCTAGTATTTTGTTGAGGATATTTGCATCTATGTTAATCGTTGATATTGGCCTGTAGTTTTCTTTCTTTCTTACATCCCTGTCTGGTTTTGGTATCATGGTGATGGTGGCCTCGTAGAATAAGTTTGGGAGTGTTCATCCTCTGCTGTATTTCGGAAGAGTTTGAGAAGGATAAGTGTTAGCTCTTCTCTAAATGTTTGCTAGAATTTGCCTGTGAAGGTACCTGGTCCTGGGCTTTTGTTTGTTGGAAGATTTTTAATCACAGTTTCAATTTCAGTGCTTGTGATTGGTCTGTTCATATTTTTTATTTCTTCCTGATTCAGTCTCAGAAGGTTGTGCATTTCTAAGAATTTGTCCATTTCTTCCAGGTTGTCCATTTTGTTGGCATAGAGTTGCTTGTAGTAATCTCTCATGATCTTTTGTATTTCTGCAGTGTCAGGTGTTACTTCTTTTTCATTTCTAATTCTATTGATTTGAGTCTTTTCCCTTTTTTTCATGACGAGTCTGGCTAACGGTTTATCAATTTTGTCTGTCTTCTCAAAGAACCAGCTTTTAGTTTTATTGATATTTGCTATAATTTCCTTCATTTCTTTTCCATTTATTTCTTATCTGATCTTTATGATTTCTTTCCTTTGCCAACTTTGGGGTTTTCTTGTTCTCCTTTCTTTAATTGCTTTAGGTGCAAGGTTAGGTTGTTTATTTGAGATATTTCCTGTTTCTTAAGGTAGGATTGTATTGCTATAAACTTCCCCCTTAGAACTGCTTTTGCTGCATCCCATAGGTTTTGGGTCATTGTGTCTCCATTGTCATTTGTTTCTAGGTATTTTTTTGATTTCCTCTTTGATTTCTTCAGTGATCACTTGGTTATTTAGTAGTGTATTGTTTGGCCTGGATGTGTTTGTATTTTTAACAGATCTTTTCCTGTAATTGATACCTAGTCTCATAGGTTGGTGGTCAGAAAATATACTTGATACGATTTCAATTTTCTTAAATTTACCAAGGCTTGATTTGTGACCCAATGTATGATCTATCCTGGAGAATGTTCCATGAGCACTTGAGAGGAATGTGTATTCTGTTGTTTTCGGATGGAATGTCCTATAGATATCAATTAAGTTCTTTTTGTTTAATGTGTTATTTAAAGCTTTTCTTTCCTTATTTAATTTCATTTTGGATGATCTGTCCATTGATGAAAGTGGGGTTTTAAAGTCCCCTACTAAGATTGTGCTACTGTCGATTTCCCCTTTTATGGCTGTTAGCATATGCCTTATGTATTGAGGTGCTCCTATGTTGGGTGCATAAATATTTACAATGTTATATCTGCTTCTTGGATCGATCCCTTGATCATTATATAGTGTCATTCTTTGTGTCTTGTAATAGTCTTTATTTTAAAGTCATTTTGTCTGATATAAGAATTGCTACTCCAGCTTTCTTTTGATTTCTATTTGCATGGAATATCTTCTTTCATCCTCTCACTTTCAGTCTGTATGTGTCCCTAGGTCTGAATTGGGTCTCTTGTAGACAGCATATATACGGGTCTTGTTTTTGTAGCCATTCAGCAAGCCTGTGTCTTTTGGTGGGAGCATTTAATCCATTTACATTTAAGGTTGTTATTGATATGTATGTTCTTATTCCCAGTTTCTTAATTGTTTTGGGTTTGTTATTGTAGGTCTTTTCCTTCTCTTGTGTTTCCTGGCTAGAGAAGTTCCTTTAGCATTTGTTGTAAAGCTGGTTTGGTGGTGCTGAACTCTCTCAGCTTTTGCTTGTCTGTAAAGGTTTTAATTTCTGCATCAAATATGAATGAGATCCCTGCTGGGTAGAGTAATCTTGGTTGTAGGTTTTTCTCCTTCATCACTTTAAATATGTCCTGCCACTCCTTTCTGTCTTGCAGAGTTTCTGCTGAAAGATCAGCTGTTAATCTTATGGGGATTCCCTTGTGTGTTATTTGTTGTTTTTCCCCCTGCAGCTTTTAATATGTTTTCTTTGTATTTAATTTTTGATTGTTTGATTAATATGTGTCTTGGTGTGTTTCTCCTTGGATTTATCCTGTATCGGACACTCTGTGCTTCCTGGACTTGATTAACTATTTCCTTTTCCATATTAAGGAAGTTTTCAATTATAATCTGTTCAAATATTTTCTCAGTCCCTTTCTTTCCATACATCTTTTATAAACATGATTTTACAAATACACTTAATCACAGATTTAAAAAATTATCTGTCCTTTGCCCTTTACAGATTTGTTCTAACTTAGAATCTTATCCACTTCCTAGTCTGGAGCAACCACATGAGCCAGAGTGTCATCATAATGAGAAAAGCCTTGAGTTGTCTTCTTATAAAAGATCTTCAACATTTTTAAAGAAATTGTTGAGTCTTTGTTAAAGTACAGAATTCATTTTATGCACGTGTATTGTCTGGATTACTACATTCTCCAATAGTATCTTTGAAAAAGCAAAATAGAGTGTATGTACTACCTCCCTGACAATAACTATGAAGGGTCTGAGAATTGCTCTACTTGCAATCTAACAAAATAATCTGCTACGGATTTTCATAGATTCCTGAAGAAAGTAAAAGACTACTGGGTCAGAAACAAAGGAGCTCATTACTCACAGCAATAACATTAGCCAAATGTATCAGCATTTCCTTGTGTGATTCCCTAAATTCCAGTTCTCACAAGGCAACACTAAGAGGACAAAATGGTAACTGCACTCACAGCAGAGTAACCTTAATCTTGGGGAACTTGAATTTAATTTGTAGTAGGGATGCCTTACTCCAGAGGGAGACACTATTCTATCTTCCCAAGTGTTCACTATAAAAACAGTCTTGAAAGATAGTTTAGAACCAAGGTAGTCAGTGCCTCTGCTTGTTAGACATGCAGGAACATGAGAGGCCCGTGAAGAATTGCCTGCCAACCCTATCAAATAGCTTCTGTATCCACAAATGCTTCTATGTCTGCATTCAATATCTATACATTATATCAATCTCCTTTTTTCTCTGTTCAGTTGCCACAATAGAAGAGAGATTTCATTTTATTCTGTTTAACTACAAAGAGCAAAATCTAGATTACAATTTGAGCCAAAATCTGTTTCTCCCACTGGGCTGAGTCAAAATGTTTTGACACTTGTTTGATATTACCCTTAACCAGATTCTTCTCTGTATTGTTTGCAGTTGCTCACCTTGTTAATATTTAAACGTCCAAAGCCTGTGCCCTATTATATGAGTAATGTGAGCCACAAATCAAATGATTCTTGGACCTTCCCCTTAAGGGATATAAATTACAATGGCTACACTAAGACATAATGTAATCATATAAAAATAACAAAATGTAAGGGACTGAGTGTGAACAGAGTTAAATGTGAAGGTAAATAGTAGTGCTATATAAAGTCATTTATTTCAGACAAAAACTATTTGTAAAAATAGGTGCTAATGGACCATCCCTCTTAAAGAGTTTATTTAAATGGAAGCTTTAATTTAGTTGAACATAAAGGTATAGTCTTCAGATATCAACAGAATTAAATTTGTCAGTTTGCTCTCAAAGTCATTTTAGAGTAGCACTGTCCAACAGATAAATAACATGAATCTCACATGTAATTTGAAAAGTTCTAGGAGGTTCATTAAAAATAGAAACAGGTGAAATCAAATTTGATACATTTTATTCAAGCCCATATATCCAAAATATTATTTATATTATACAGTCAACATAGAATTATTAATAAGTTTCTTTACATTATTTCTTTATTGTCAGCTTTCAAATTTCAATGTGTATTTTACACTTATGGCACGTCTCAGCTTGGGCAAGACACATTTCAAGTGCTCAGCACCCACAGGTGGCTATAGCACATACAGTATCAGACAATGTGAAAAATAAAGTCTACTTTCATTTAACTGCTTCATCAAAGTCACAAAATGGCTCTTAAATTAAAATTAAATGAGGCCAAGATACTCTCTATAAATCTACCTGAACAAGCATTTTAGATTTAATCTTTCCATTATAGCAGAATGATACTGAGGCAAGCACACTGGATTAAGAGTCTAGAGTCACAAGCTGAAGTTCCTACATATAGCTATAGGACCTTGAGTGAGTCACATAAACTCTTGGGTCTTACTCCCTTGTGTGTACAAGAAAGGCTTTGGGTTTCATGATTTATCAAATAGTTTTAGTTCTAAAATTCTGTCAATCTATGTGGATCAAATAAATGGATGGGGGAGGGTATAAAATATCATTAACTTGAGAAATAAGTAATCATGACTTTGGAAAATCAATGGCTATGCTTTATTATACATAGCTACTAAATCTCCTTTATATAGGGTTACATAAAAATCACATAAACATACATAGTTAATTTGACATAAAGCACTGGAATATCCTGAAAATAAACATTTAACAAAAAATATGGGGATTATCTCATGTCTAGATTTGAGGGTTATAAGGTGTGTCTTAGCCATATATGATCAAAGCTTCTATTGAGCCATTACATCTAATTCAGACGTGCATTTCTGTCTTCCAAAAAGAAGTCAGGTACAATGAAATAAGCAAAATGCAGTAGAGAAAAACAATGTATTAAACATGCTGCAGTCTTCCTAGACACATACATTAACCTGTCTGGCTGAAGGTATTTGCTAATTCATTCAGCCCAAAATGTTGTCCTGAAAGCTCACAGCTGGTTACAAATCCAATCTTTTACAAGGCTATATACCTGCAGGCAACTCAAAGAAATATTCAAGTTCAACTTAAACTGCAATGGGAAGTTAATCATTAAGTTAACTTCCTGGCTTTCTTGTACAACTGAGTCAATCATATTGAATTTGCCCTTTAACATTTTGGCTTTTTTTCTGCCAAAAAGTGATTTGGCCCTACAAGGAGGAAAAAGAGAAACCAGTATTGATAGAACAATTACAGGTACAGGAATATTTGCTTTGCAAACACTGAATCTATTCTTTCTTTGCTGATCACCCACTATGTTTGATTTCAGATTTCAGGAAAATAAATACTTTATTGTTCCCTTAATTTTTATGGCAATGTGGGTATCTGCATGCATTCAGTGAGAATTTGCCCCTGCCCCTTATTTTACCTGCATAAATTGTACTACCAAGACATACTTTGTGTCATATTTGAGAATAAATCTCATTGAATCAGAACTGAAAACCCCTCTATTAAATAAGAGGGCTTATATTTTATATGTAAAGGCAATGCATATTTAAAAAATCCAGACCTGCTACCTGTTTTACACCTAAAGGACCTTGGCCTTACTTCCTGGCAAGTCAAAGACCTCAGTATATTTTGGGATCCCTAAGTAGACAGAAATTCTCCAAAATCAACAAGCACTGCCAGTGAAGTAACAAAGGCTTTTAGAAGGTCTAATCCTGTATTCCTTAATGAAAGTTCAGGATAGAAATTCATTCTATGGCCTTAGCACCTGCTCAATAATTTGTATCCAAGGAGGTTTACATAGTTAATATCTTTAGTTGTAAGCATGCAAAACAAAACAAAATGAGATTAGCCTTCTTGTTAAACCAAGTACCGTTTAAGATTATTTATGATCAAAATGGAGAAACTGATACAAAAAACTATAAAAACCTATGAAAAATTTTAAAAAGGGAGTATTATGGCAGTTTTAATAAGCCCATCTGAAAATTATTCATTTCTTTAGGATAATTTACCTGTTATTTGCTATTTGATTAGAGCCCATTCACTGTAAAGTTTCATGTTAATATATACATTTCTTTTTGATAGAAAAGATAGAGCTCCAAGGGCCATGAACATTAACTAGGTTTGTATCTAACTTAGAAACCTTTTTATAATATTCTTTTTTAAAAAAAGGCCTTTCACAGTGGACTATATATTCTGGTTCTTTAAATGCTTATGGAGTCACCATTTTACTAGTTCATTAATCAATGAGTTGAATAAAATAATCAATATACACTCACTCTGTTAATGTATGAGAGTCATGTTTTTAACATTTGAAATTGATACTTTAAGGAACTAAATTATTCATGTTACTCAGTTATCTTAGAAACTGTTACTAGGAGTCAAACCATACTTCTAAACAATTTAGTCATTTGGGCAAATACCTCTCCTATCAGGACAAATTGTTCACCCATGCAAACAGACAACTGCTTATATATTCATTGACTTGCTCACTTTACTATGTCACAAATTTTGGCCAAGCCCAATTAGGTTTCTGCTTTGAGCTTAGACTGTAAAATCCTATAAACATACTTTCTTGCTTTCCCCCCTCTGACACTATGAAACCACAGGAGCGCAGATTCCAAAACCTTGTGTATTCTCCTAAGCATTCCCTTCTCCAAAACGACAAAGATTCTGTCAAGATGTATTATCCCTTAATAAAAGGTCTAATAAACTTAGCTAAACTTGAGGAACAGGCTATTTTGGTGGTCTTTTGAAAAGGGAGTTGACATTCTGGGCCATGGACCTAGATTTGAGTTTTTTTGAAGAGGTTTTGTGTTTATGAGGATATGTTAATTAGTGGGTGGAGAGTATGACTTTATCAGATAATAAAAGTGCTCTGCCTCTCAAAAATGTAAGGTCTATTCTTTAAAAGATTTACTTTCTGGATCATGTTAATGATAATTAAAAGGTTCTACATCCACCTTATTGTTATACCTACAGAAGCTAAGTTCTTTGCACAGGTGGATATAATAGTTGTTACGCAGCTTTTTCCAGGCGTGGCAATAACTTCAGTTCTTTTAAAATTTCAGTAAAGTTTCCTCATTGTATACCTGTGTGTTAAAACCAAGACCATGGCTGCTAAACAGAGTCTCTGGAAGTAGGTGAAGTTGGATAGAATTTTTAGATAATAATTAAAGTAGTCCCCCCCTTTTTCCTAATAGACATATTTTTAAGCCCATAGTGATGACTAACAGTTTTGAAAACCAAGCCTTTCAAATGTCAAAATTGGGCTCTTTAGAGAAAAGGTGATTTGATATTGCATAAATTTTAGCCAGAATATTAAAAATGAACAGTTTACATAATAAATAAAGGATTTGAAGAACACATGTGTACAAGCTAATTTCTGTCCCAAAGGAACTCAATTTTCATCAGCTGAAAGACTAGAGAGTAAGAGAGTTGAGTTGGAGCTGAGACATTTGCTTGGTGCTGGAAAACGTCTTGCCCACCCCATCAAGGGCCACAGAGAAGTTTTGTGGGAATCTGAGAGCAGTGAGCTTGCCCTTCACTTCCTGTCATGGATCCTCCCAGAGCAGCTACACTTGGAGCCGGGCCCCAGCCTGGCAGACATCCCTGAATCAATGTGGGGAATTAAAATTCCCTGCATATTTTAGCACTTTGATAAAGAGTTCTGGCTTCATGAGCCACGGAAATGCATACAACATAAAGATAAGGAATATTTGCTTTCACTTCACCAAGAACATCTAAATCTTTAAGTACCATGAGAATTAGATGCAGCCATTTGTCTAGTTAATTGCTCTGACTCAAGAAGGCCAAATGGTTCCAGCCCTGACTAGGTGCCTAGGTTAAGTGCAAGGTGTCAGAAAGAGAAAATAAATCCCTAGGTTGTTAAAGCCACAGATATATGGGGTTTATTTGGGCCTTAGAAAGATGTATTACATTCTAAAATATTAGGCTGAGAACCTGAATCATTTCCATCCATCTCAAAGAAGCACGTCCCTCGTCATTCTTTTGGAGGATGAAGGGCAGTTCTCTCTCCTTTTCATAAATAGAGACCTTCTGCTATTCTCCATCATTACCTATGCTGCCCAGTCACTCTTGTGCGATATTTGACTTGGTTTTCTTCATTTTCAAGCAGAATAAAGCCTGGGCCAACGAGAGCCAATGTGCTTATTATTTGCTGTAATATAATTAATAAGAAATCTGTCTCTGATCCAGAACACCTCATAGGCACATTTATGATAAAATTAATAATGATGAATTTAAAAAGAACCTCAACTGTCAGGTGTTAAGGGAACCACTCCTATGTCCTGTGGCAGAACGTGACACTCATGTATTAAACTCCTATGTCCCCTTGAGGGCAAACTTGCAAAAAGACAGTAACTTGGTTATTTGGATTAGGAGGATAACAATCTGATGACCAATAGCCATGGCAGGAAGGACAAATGCCAAAATTCTGATAAAGTGTGCACATTTCAGTGATGCCAACCTGGATTGAAGTCCACCAAAGACCAGGTGACTCATGAGGTCCTTAACCAGGACTAGCGTCACACCCACAGCAGCATTCTTAACCCAACACTTAAGTTCGATCTTGCTTGGAGAGAAGGGAAGGAGAAGGCAGAAAATCTTGAGGAGAGACCTGAATTAAACAATTCTTCAAAGAGTGTAAACCATAACTAATAGAGCTACTTTGCGCTGGCAGATTTGTTTTTTATAGTCAATACAGAAGGAGGCTTAAAAGCTTAGTTTCATTATAAATAAAGAAGTCATAGTAATTTTGTGATTGTGAAATTCATAGCTTCTATGTAAGCACAGGCAATTTTTTTTTTTTTCTTCCAAGTTTAGTTCCTTTTGACTTTCTGCATTTGGGAGGACAAGCTGATTCTGATGCAATATTGCAGTTTACCACCTAGATGCAGGCTGTAGTTTTACGCTTGTAAATACGTAACACATTTCCTAGGCAGATACTTTTCTGAGGATCTCATGGATAAATCTAAATTTATGAACCTTCTCTCTATTTCTTTTTTAATTGGTCCTTCATTTCATTTAATAATTGCATTACTTCCTGCTTTGCTATATTACATAAAAGGAAACAAGAAATATTAGTATTTATTTCAAAGGCAGTGGTTTTTGTGAGAAGACTGAAATCTTTTTTCCCCCGTGCTTTGTATTTATTAACATGCTGCTTTATCCCTACTGATCTTCAAAAATTCTTTGGAAATGTAACATTAATGTAAATATCTAAATCCTTTCCTAAGGCATTTTGCTTACTTTTGATACCTTGGTTATGTTTTATTTTAATAAAACTTTTAATCTGTTGATGACATTTTATTCAACAAATATGCATTGAGTACCTATTAGTAGACAGGTACTTTTGTAGGACTGTAGGTATACAGGAGTAAAAAAAGCAAGTTTATGTTATATTAAGAGAGAGACAGACACAAAAATTACAACTGACTTATATGGTGTTTTAAAAGTTATTATAATAGAAGATAAAAAGAAAATAAAGGAGCAAAAAGAATATGGTTTGTGTGGTAAAGCAATTTTAAAAAGAAGAGTCACTAAGAAAGTGATACCTGAGCAAAGATTTAAAAAAGGTGAGACAGTTTGCCTTTTGCACATCTGAGACAAAAGCTTCCCAGCAGAGATAAAAACACATGCCAAGGCCCTGTGCCAGGAGCATGCCTAGTGGATTCTGGGAACAGTCACCAGGCCAACAAGGATGCAGCAGAGTGAGCTGAGGGGTTGGAGCCTGGGAGGAGATGAGGTCAGAGAGTCGGGGAATGGGAAGGCACAGAGCACGAGGACCCACTGAGGTATGTTATAGGTTTTAGCTTTTAATTTAGTAGTATATGAATATATTATTGAGTTTTGGGTTACAAAAGCTACCATAATCTTATTTTCATATTAAAAAGAACCTTCTGGTTTCCGAATACACTGATTCCTGTAAGGATAGAAATAAGAAAATGATTTTTTTCCTTTTTTAATTAACAATTTTAATTTTCTAGAGCAGTGTTAACTTCACAGTGTAATTAAGAGGAAGGTACAGATATTTCCCATATATCCCCTGCTTCACATGCATACCTCCTCCCATTCCTAACATCCCCCACCAGAGTGGCGAATTTGTTACAACTGAATTGATAAACCTACACTGACACATCATAATCGCCCAAAGCCTATAGTTCACGTTACAATTCATTTTTGGTGTTGTACATTCTATGGGTTTGGACATAGGTATAAGTGATTATATATATATATATATATATATATATATATATATATATATATACACACACACACATACATCAAGAGAGTGCCATACAGTAGTTTCATTGCCCTAAAAATCTTTTCTGCTCCACCAATTTGACTTATTCCCCTTAAACTCTGATAACCAATGATCTTTTTACACTCTCGCCATTAGTTTGCTTTTTCCAGAATGTTTTATAGTTGAAATCTTACAGTATGTTGCCTTTTCAGATTGATTTCTTTCCCTTATCAATATGAATTTAAGGTTCTTCCATGTCTTTTTATGACTTGATATTTTATTTCTTTTTAGTGCTGAATAATATTCCATTGTCTGGATGCATCTGTTTATTTATCCACTCACCTACTAAAGGACATCTTGGTTGTTACCAACTGTTGGAAACTGTGACTGAAGCGGCTGGCTGTAAGCAGCCCTGTACAGGGTTATGTGTGGATGTTTTCAACTCCTTTGCATAAATTCAAAGGGGCAATACTGATGGTATGACTTCCCCTGTGACCTCCCCTCTCTTATGGATCTGAGAAGAATTGTTGGTTTTTTAAATGTGTTTAGCTTTTACTTGTTAGTATGGAATGGTAACTTCCAAGCTCCTTTCATGTGGAACTGTAAACAGGAAACTATCTTCTAAAATACTGCAATCATCTAGGTGAGAAATGATAGTGGTTTGGAGCAAAGTCATGAGATGTATTGGTAAGGAAAGCGAATATGTTTTGAGGTTAGAGTCAATAGGATTAAAAATGGAGCCAAACTGAGACTAGAAGTGTGGAGTTGACTGTTGTTCTGTTTTTTTGTTTGTTTGTTTCTGAACTTAAAATGAATCAGCAAAGCGATAAACAGCTTAAAGAACTGCCAATATTGATACCTCATTTTAAGGTGGAATTTATTTTGTATTTAGAACATTGAAATATATATATTTTTCCAGTGAACAAAGTAATGAGAGAGTCAACAGAACTAATTTTGCTTCTTAGGAAAGACTGAGATTCTTTCGGAAACGTTTAGATAGGTTTGTTTCTGAACTAATTTGGAAAAAGTATAATTTATAAAAATGTTTACATAGGATACCTTGTACATTGCTACTGTTTAGATCATTTTTTATTGACTATGTTTTGAAAGAAATGGTGATGAGAAAATCATGTCATAAAGAATGGTTTTAAGGTTTTAAAATGATTTACCATTCTTTCTTAATTAACTAGTATTTATTCCTTTAGGAGTAACTTCGTTTTTAGTTCAAAATATCATCACACAACCATTCATTATTCTAGCGTATAAACAACCAGAACAAATTAAAGTTTTAGGTTTCCAGTCTTATTTTATTAAAACCATATATAATCTCTATCAAACTTTTCTTTAGGACTAGGTAGAATTAATAAAACTTAATGATCAACATATATTCCTTTCCCCATTTTCTAAAGATTTTGGAATTTTGATTGCTACAGAAAAAAAAGAACTACACAAAGAAATGAAAACAGAGGTTCAGAGAAATCATAAACTGGATAATTAATTCCTAACTAGTTAATACGTCTGGAATTTAAAATGAAATTTGATAAGGGAGGTTTGATAAGCTTTCACTGCTCTTTGCAGTATCAACAAAAGTAACTTATCCCATTGGCGTAAACAAGCTTTTGGCCCGGTAACCTCATTCATAATATCACAAATTTAAAGGAATTGCATGTTAAATGATGTTTTTCTGAGATAATTTTCTAATAGTCCAAGAGCAATTAATACCTAATTTTCAAGGTCAGTGACTTAATGATAAATTCAGTTTCTGAACAAGGCACCACACCACCTAACACAGACTTATTTGATATTTTTTCAAGTGTGCAGAGTGTAAGGAATTCATAATAGCATAGTGATCACTGTACATTTGTATGTTAATGTTACCAGGTAATCATCTTGAAAGACTGGAAATGATTAACTCGTTGGAGCATATACCAGAGAAAATGTTCAACACTTTATAGAGGCAGGAACATTTAAGACAATGCAAAAACATCTGCCCAGGAAATTGTTTTCCAAACACTGAAAATTATAAGCAATTATCAAGAATTTTACCTGACTATACTCATAACTCTGACTTAGTGACAGCTTAACTGGTGTTACGCTTCATTTTTCAGCACTAGGATTTTGGATAATCACTGTGTACCTGTAATTTATATTGCTTCTTCTTCCTTTTCTGTACATGCAGAAAATATTTCAGCAATATATTTTTGAGAGGGTAATTAGGTTGGAGTATAAGGTTGGTCTTATTTATTTAAACTGGTGAAAAGAAATTTCGTGTTACTGTGCTTACTTAAAAGTTTAATAACATAAATATGCTCATTTTAAATTTTATTCTTTTATAAAATAATACCAAGCCTATCACTTATCAGTATCCAATGTGTATAATTTCAATTGCACACGTTTGTTAATAGTAAAATATAAGACTAGTAAAAAAAAAAAGAAAAATAGAGTGAAGAATCGTATGACCAAGTATAGATTTTGTACCAGACAAACTAATATTCAAATCTTAGCTTCATCACCCACCACATAACATCTCTTAATCTCAGTCTTAGTTCCATCTGTGAAATGGAAAATATTTCTGCTAGAAGAGACAGTGAGATAGTATATACAAAGTGTTTATTAAAGTGGCCAGCACATGGTAAACACTCAATGAGTAGTAATTACTACTGTTGGCCAACAATGCCCTTTTGAAAAATAAAGGTTATATTCATTCACTATTATTCTTACCGGGACATAATTTATCTGGTGTTTTATTTTCATTATTATACAAACTTTCCATATCAAAAGAAAATAAAAGAGAATAAGTGGTTAATGAAATGATCAATGAAATATGTGAAAGTAAAAGAACAGAACAGCAATCGAAAATATCTATGAGCTTTTAAATAAAACTCAGTGGAGAACACAACTCAGCATCCTTGTGTGTAATGTATTTCCTTTCCAGTTCTTCAGCCTACATTTGAAAAAGTAAAACACAAAGTATTTTTGACTTGAAGCTACATTCCTTCCTCCAATCTGCACAGGGGGAAATTGCATCTGGATAGCAAACAGCAGCACATGCACTTTAATCAAAATGCTGGAGTGCTGGTGACAGAGTCCTGAAGGCTACAGGAAAGGATGTGATGCCTAAGAAATTCCGAAATTTAAGTCTCAGGAAAAGATAAACCCTAACAAAAATAGATGATACAGCTGCTTAGTATTTTATATCCATCAGGGTTTAATGTCTCTAAGCATAACTCCATACTCTTAATTTTAATTTAATATTACAGAAATAATATGTTAAATCTCCGAGTAAAATGATAAAAATGACACAAAATCAAATACACCATACCTATGAAGCTATTTCATTAATCTGTACTTTCCTGGGAGTCTCTTCTTCATTTGTTTGATACACCCCTGAAACTACTATCTTTATATTGTATTTCAGATTTGACACAAGAGCAAATCACACACAAATTTCTAAATTTAAAACTCTACTTAATGATCTGTCATTTATTACAGAATTATGTTGATTACAAATGCTATTTCCAATGTCAGGAAACACAATACATTTTTCGAACAGCAGTATAGTTTTGTAGCTTCTGTTAATAAGGAAAGAATCTGTATAAAGAAAGAGTTTAAACAACTGAATAATACACAACCATCATTATCATCATGATAATAATCTAGTACCATTTCTAATAACTTATAGTGACATGTATGCTATTAGGAAAGAAAAATATCTGTTTTATTGATAGATAAATTAATATATTGAATGTCTGCAAAATACTTAAACATAGTTTGAGTCTAAATCTCAAATAAATGGAGTACAAATTATATGACTGAAGCACAACTTAAAATATTTAACTACCTCTCTTCCCATCTTTAGGTGATAACCACTTTATGTATCGCTACAAGAACTAGGTGTGACAAGTATAATAACTGTGATTTTTTTTCTTAATCCCCATTTATTGAATTTTTTCTCAACTTTGAGAAACTTTGGTGGTTGAAAGTGACAGTTGAGGAGGAATGTTACCCAACCAATACTCAGTGTATTGGTTGTCCTCTTCTGGAATACAGCTAAATATAAGTAAGTAAATAAATAACTGAATGACTATACATTTGAATCCTATTAGCTCTAGGGATCACAAAAGAGTCAGCTATAATGTCACTTTCATCGAGCTGCACTTTATGGTGAGAAACTTCACATACTTTGTTTTAAAGAAAGAGGTAAGTGATAAAAAGAAAATGGGAAAACTATTATCAGCAGACAATAATATATTGTTATATTATACTGCTTTCATAAGGTATTTTCAAAACAATATATTTCTGATCTTTTCCATATATCCTTTACAGTTCAAGTTTAATATCCTAATTATTTTGTCTTACGTTAGGAAAATTAGGTGTATTTGGGAAATAATACGGCCTGAATGTTAATGTTCTTTTGTCATCAAACTTGTATCTTTCATAGAATATACCTGAAGTTTATCTTACTATATATTTGCATAATTAATTGACAGAAGATACACTTTCATTCTAATGAATTAAAATTATTTCCACTGCCAACTAGAAATGAGAGCATGGTAGTAAATATGCTTTATTTTTCATGATTTTCCTTTGAATTAGTCTAGTAATAATCTAAACAGCAGCGTTTGTTCTCTGAAAGCTGTACATTCTGCTCATAGCAAAATTATTCTTCAGAATTTTCAAGATCTTCATACTGAAAAATAACCCTGAGGCATTCCTGGAGTTGACAAAGTAACTCATAGTCAAAGGCAATTATATAAATTATCTGATTTGAAGAGATACTATCCTGAAAATATTACCTTATTAAGAGACACCTGACCCTTTCTACAGTCCTTGATAGATTTTGGTGGGAAAATGGTGGGGAGCAGAAAGATAGTCCCCAGTGGAATAATATCTATTGAAAAAGAGTGAATAGAAAAAACCATTTAAAACACTAAACCTATTTGGGAACTTTAGAAAGTTCTTGCTGGCTGACCAGAGACAATTAACTGTTTATACCCTGCAAGTAGACAGGAATGCTGGTTTTTATTTTGCTGTGTGAGGAAACGAGCCGATGTGCCGTGTGCGGACTATTAAATATCTGCATTTCTGTAGCAAGATTTCTTGTGTTAGTAAAGAAATGCTGTTTGTAGAATCCCTTCTAGAATACAGAGAAAGGAGACAGAAATTCCACTCAATTTTGGTTGCTAAGAGCCAGATGATCAATATCTGAGCCAAAATAATGACCATGAAAATGAACTGGAATGGCTATACATGACAAATGCTTGAGGACTGATTGTGTGCTTAGATGTCATGAAACCTAATTTAAAGACGTGGTGTTCTTTATTTGTCTAGTCTCAGTCTATCTCTCTTTTTTCTTTCATGCTCTAGTCCAAGTAAGTATTTTGTTTCTGTTTCTCAAAGATCAACTCATTCTATCCTTTAGCCTCTAAGGCAATGTTATTCTAGTTTAATGCAATTTTTGGCATTTTACTTATTCTCTCCCTCCATCTTTTTTTGCCCCGGATGCGCAGGCCCAGCGGCCATGGCCCACGGGCCCAGCCGCTCCGCGGCACGTGGGATCCTTCCGGACCGGGGCACGAACCCGCGTCCCCTGCATCAGCAGGCGAACTCTCAACCACTGCGCCACCAGGGAAGCCCTCTCCCTCCATCTTTTAAAAAAGATTTTATAAAGATGTAAATCCATTAATGAGCAACTAAGTGTATAGCCCCACTGCTATACCTGTAGGTATGTTGCCTTAATTTCTGAATGTGTTATCAATGACAACATTTTATCTTTGATAATCACAGTCTTTCTTGAGTTTGGCTATAGGATGACGTCTTTTTTTTTTTTTTTTTTTCCCTTTAGAACTTAAAAGAAGTATCTTTTCTAAAGCCTAATTCTATTCAGTATTTCTTTCTCTGGCAATTATGATTTATGAAGTAAGTTAAATCCAGATTGGCATTTTCTCTGATTATTTTCTTGGTCAATGCCTACTGTCTTAGCAATCTTATCCAGCCCCAAGGTGTCAAACCCCCTCTACATGTAAGTGGATCCCAAATTTACATCTCTACATTATTAACATACTGATTTACTTCTCCACTCGAATATCGAATATAGATAGCATAAATTACAACATATTCAAAACTAAATTCCTGATCTTGCTCAAACCCTGTGCCACATGTAGTATTCCCCATCTCAATTGATTTCAAGTCCATCTTGCATTTGCTCAAAACAACAACTTTGGAATCATCCTGAATCACCCTTGATTCATCCCCTCTTCCAGCTTTTACCCAATGTGGCAGCAATTCTCATGGATCATACTTTATCAATATATCCAAAATACAAACACTTGTCATCAATTCCATAGCTACTGTGTTTGAATAAGCCACAATCATAACTTATCTAATTCAACATAGTAATCTCTCTCTCTCCCTTTGTTTCTGTGATGCCTCCATCTCTGATTCTGATTATTCAGCCTCTCTCTTATAAGGACCCTCTTGTTAATATGCTGGACTTACTAGGATAATATAGGATAATATTCCCATCTCAAGATCCTTAACCGTGTAAGCTAAAATGTTCACATTTTCTTGTGATTAGGATATGGACATCTTTAGGGGAAGAGCACGATTCTTTCTACCACAGTCACCTAGATTTGTTATTAGCCCAATGCTTGAAAATGGACCACAAAGAGAATAGCTGTGTTGGGGTCAAGAGAGAATCCTCCAGGGATCTGTCATGTTTCTGCATGTCTTATAAAGGAAGGCACTGAAAACCCTTTGTTCTGGATTGTTCTGAAGAATGTTTATATAGGAAACAGCTGACACCTTGATTTTGAAACCTCTGAACTTTAAAACTAATAATATTTTTTTTGTTGTTTAAAGTCATCATATTAGTGATAATTTGCTATAGTACCAATAGGAAGCTAATGCAGTAACATTCAGAAAGGAGGTAATACTGTCAACCAGATTTTGAGAACTCCCTGTCTGCCTCCTATATAATTGAATATCTAACTAAATATGGCTCATAACAATCTACACACACTACAAACAGCACATTCTCCAACCTCATCATCTAAAGCAAGTTCAGCAGATGCATATTTATTTTAGCCATGTCACAGGCCAATGTGGGTTGAGGACCGAGGTCTCTGCTCCATGCATTCATTCAAAGATACAGGCTTGTCTATCTAGTGATTTTCAAATGTATTATATCTAGCCTCATAAATGGAAACTACTGAAGAGTGTCCATGGAATATTTTATGTAAGGTTTGGAAGTTATATATAAAATTTCTGGTCACGTTGTATTACCCATCATAGTGTCACATGATCCCACCTATCTGCTAGGTTATTAGAAAATATAGTTTAGAATTATTACTAGATAAGAAAGGAAGAACTTGGGTATTGCTGAATGTTAGCTCTCTTTGCCTACAGCCAAGCGTTTTGCTAAGTAATTCATATATATTATCTTCTTTAAATCAAACCACAAACATTTGAAGCAAGGTACGACTTGTATTTCTATTTTACAGTGGAGTACTCTCTGAGAAATACATAACTTATTCTACGAAAAATAAGTAACATTTCCAAATGTTCATAGCCGATCCAATAGAGTGCCAAGGTTGCAATCCAGACAGTATAACAGCAGAGTTGCAAAGACTGAGTTTAGAAAGACTTTCTTTTGTGTTTTAGAAGTTAATAGTTATTGTAAATAGAGTCTACTCTATACCGTATATGTTCCATTGTAAATAGTATAGTGCAAATGATATACATTCCACTACCACCCTAAATTCAACTGAGTCCTTTAGTGATTCTGTATGCCTGCTTCGTCATTCCACATATTTGGTCTGTTGGGAGTTGGTGATACTGTATTGCCCAGAGGCCTTTTTTCCTCACCCCCTTTTTCAACTAATAACACTGGATCTCAATAGACATCATCTATGTTATTTCATCACCCTTTGTGAGTCACTCCTGAACCCAGTAACTGGTTATTTTTATTAGCAAAGAACTCTCCAAGCCTTCATTGAAGATTATGTGTCCAAGTTTGTTTATTTTCTTTATGCAATTTAGTGACATAGGAGGAGACCTCCATCATTTGTGTGATAAGTACAGGCATGTGTTTTTTCCAAGACAAAAATCAACCAACTGAAACCAAAAATAAATAAAAGAAACAAAAACTAAATAACCTAAGAGTTAAACTACCTTATAAACATATCAAACTCATTAAGCCAGAATGAATTATAACTAAATTACATAATGGAGCTTATTATAATTTAGGTGAAGGGAACTTCTATTATCTCTTACAAATTTAAGGGGCTACAAATTTGGAGGACTCTTAAAGGGCACATTTTCACCAGGATGTTCTGTCCTTATGTCCAAGTTGGGGTTTTGTAACTTTCCTATGTGGCCTCACAATACCAAAGAATTCTCCTTTCTTAGCATTTATCACACTGGATTATAATTTTGTTTACTCCTTTGTATATTACAATTACCTGGTAAATTTCAAAAGGACAGGGGCCATGGGTCTTCTGTTTATTTCAGTATCTCCAGCATACTAATAACTGACAGATTTACATGTCCAATAAATATTTCTTGTTTAAGTGAATTCATGGAAGATTCACATAAATATCCCTGGACTGCACCCAAAAAATTTACATTAAATTTAAGGAAACAATTTTGAAAGATGATGTCTCTTTTCTTAAATACAGTGCAAATCGTCAGAGTGTCATGTTTATTCAGTGTTTAATATGTATAAGGTGTTCTGTTGGAAGGTTATGGCCAATGAAATACATGTAACTTGACAAAGAAAATATAGCTATACTGGAAAACAAGGAAGGAATCCAGAATCAGCCACACCAGGTATTGTAATTCTTCTTTTGGTAGTTTAAAAAAGCATCCAACTCACTGTGAGTTGAAATCTGTCCCTTGACCATTAATTCTAGAATGTGTTCTAGGTTTATCTTTTATTAGAGAATATAGGTTGTATTTATTTAGTTTACCAGATTGTACTTCACTGTTCTGAAGTATAGGACACTTTTTCCTTGGAAAGTGTCCTAAATCTATTGACATGCTCCATGATCTGTCCAGATTTCAGTTTTGATGGATGATAACCCCCCAAGTCTACTTAGTTGATTTATATGTGTGGATCATGAAGTAACACAAGTACCCTGATGTTCTCTCTTCACTGCAGATCTTCCTCCATCCTTCCCAAATAACCTCATCTTCCCATTTACAAAAATGCTTAAGTCCTTATAGAAAGTTTTAAAAAGAAAAAAAAAAGAAATATCAGTCTCATTTAATTTATAATCCAGATGGGAGATGATAAAAATACTATGGAAGTATAATGTATGATCATAATATACACATGTTTTGTTGAATATTAATTGAGCCTGGTGATCAGAGACATGAAAGGAAAGAAACTTTGAGTGAGTTGACTATTGAGGAAAAAAGGAATGATCCTAAGTGTAGAATAAGAAATAGCCGTTCAAAAGATTCAATGGAAATAATGAAGCTATCCAGAAAAGCGTGTTTTCCAAAATTTAGTACTAATAAACAACCATTATACATATGCCAAGCACTTATAACTATCATAATTGATAAAGAAAGACCTTTTCTTTACCTCTTCCCAACCCCTCAAAGAAAGGAGAAGAATAATTTGGGATCCAGTTAGTTCTCCACCCATATTTAAAAGATGTCATGTATATCTAAGCTGCCAAATAATTTTCACTCAGTAATGTAGTTTGAGTGTCCTTTTGGATGAACAGCATGGAATTGTTGCACCTGCCTTGCCTGTTAGAAAATCTGTGGGATAAGAGGAGTATACGTGTGTGCAAGTCAGTTATCTGAGGAGAAACCCCTTTGAATACTTTTTATTCATACCATAGACAGCAGAGTTAACCTCTTGCTTTCCTGAGACATTTGCTTTTGCAGATCTATTCTAGGTATAATTGAAATCATACCTTTTCTAACATCATACTTAAGGTGGTAGAAAAATTCCTCCTAACTCTTGAAAATACATAAGAAGCAATTTAAAATACTTTAAAAATTGAATAACAAATATGAATTTTAAATATTATTCTCTTGTTTTTAACACATATCTTCCCATTACTTCATTCTTAAAAGCAATTAAACCTGTGAGTGCAAGGCAATAGATTTGACGGAGTAATGGAAAGTTCATCCCTAAATCATCTCATTTTAATAAAGTTGTCAAACTCAATTTTCATAGGTCAGAATATTGCTTCAGTTAAAAAAGATCTGGTGAGAGATTTGTATGTTCATGACATGCATTTCGTAAGTCACAAAGTTCTTCAGTAAGAGGTTTTACCCATTAAATCAGTAATTTTGAGAATAAGTGGAAATATTTAAACTTGTTCAAAGCTTTTTTCAAATCAAGTGAGTGTTAGAGGATAAAACTAGCTCCAGACCTGACTTGATTCCATAAAATTAATTCTTCTCAATGGATATTTATTTATATACATTGCATCTGGAAGTGTGAAAATAAAATGTTTGTATGGTAATAAGACAGTCTTACAGTGTACTTTGTCATCAGTATTATGATCATCATCTTTGTATTATCAAGGGTGTTTCTTCTTACTCTTGGAATAATCACAAATTTTTCTGGAAGCTTGCCCTCCAAGAAATTTGCTATGGTGATAATCAAATTTAGACTGGATGCATATAGTTAACTTCTCCCATTTTCACGCCTCCTGTTTATATTTAAACATCTTCTGAAAGTGACTTAAATGTATTTTTGGCAGAGACATCTACAGCTAGCATTTGGACAATATGGAAACCAGGGCAAGCCTGTATGTGGGGCTAAAGTGATACAGGTGGAGTCAAGGTAAATAGACTCTATGAGTATATATGACTTAATGTGTACTTGGTCATGAGCAATTCCCTGAAGTTCCTTTTTTTTTTTTTTTTTGATGTGGACCATTTTTTTGAGTCTTTATTGAATTTGTTACAATACTGCTTCTGTTTTATGTTTTCTTGTTTTTCTGGCTTCAAGACATGTGGGATCTTAGCTCCCTGATCAGGGATCGAACCAGCACCCCCTGCATTGGAAGGCAAAGTCTTAACAACTGGACCGCCAGGGAAGTCCCTCACTAAAGTTCTTGAGCTTCAGTTTCCCTATGTGTAAAAAGGAAATGTAAATAAATAAATATTTGTTTGGGTTTCAAATGAGATAATGAAACAAAAATGCTACGCTATGTTATAAACTTTTTTGAATGTATATGAGGATTTCAAAAGAGGTAAAATGACCACCCATTAATTCAAGTAAACGTGCTATCTCTGATATGCTGACTTTGAAAGCAGAGAGAAAAAATTTAAATAGGAACAGCTCAATATAAGACAGACCTTAGAGACAACCTACCCTTATTTTACAAGTAAAGAAAATGAGACCACAACAGGTAAGATATTTGCACAAGGTCACAGAACCCTGGGGAGGGGCATAACTGCATTTAAAAGCCCTTGACCAGAGCCTGAGCCATGATATTCCAGTTTAGAATCATAAATGATTTACTAGCAAAAAAACCCTACATAATTTGTTCAATGTTGTAATTAACATATTACATTTTTCACGTTCTTTTACTACACTGGCTTGACATAAATTTTGCTTCTGTGCTGATAACTGTTTTATGTGATCTTTTTGTGAATTAAGCCATTTGAAGCCTGCATTTTTACCATTTGTGGGTTTCTAAGTTCTTCTTATAGTCTAAAATCAATGTTTTAGTAATTATAATGTCTAAACTTCCTCCTCTTTGATCAGGAGATGTATAAAAGAAATGGAGTCTTATTCTTGTAATTTAGCAATGGAGCAAGTGAAAGTTTAGTCAGGAAATGCATAATGAACTGATGATATACAGAAACAAAACGAAACACATTAATGATCTGCTAAGACATTATTCTTCTAAGCTCCCCTCCTTATTATAGAATATGTCCTAGGCTTTTACTTATGGCAGTGAAGCACATTCAAGAAGAAATAAGACATTGTTTTGAAGTGTAAGCAATGTATTTTACAGTGTATTTGATGAGCTCATTTTAAATTTTTAACAAAAATTGTCTTAGAATAACACTGTAACTCTATATCTTTTTTTAATTCATTTAGTGGATATCTGTTATGTGCTTTGGGCCACACAAGGGCTGAAGACAAAATGATGATGAGCCAGAGGTGGCTCCAGTTCGTAGAGCAAACAGTCTTACAGGCAAATTATGATGTGAATTAATTATAAGCCACATTCATGGATTTCAATTGTATCCCCAGAACCGCAGGAAGGGGTTGAAGTGTTCTTTCTCTTCCAGGACTTCAGGTAAGTTTCTCCACATCTTTTATGACTGATTCTCCACTCCTTAAGCCTAGAGTACATCTGCCCTTCTCTGTGCTGTCACACACATAGACTAGCTAACAAAACATATTGAAATGTGTCTGGAACACTTGGAGAGATACTAAGTTGTGCTTGTTGCTATAAAAAATCATGGAAAATAAGAAGCTTTTTATTTTTTTTTGGTTTTAATTTCCCTCTTCCAGCTATACTTTCCATCTACCATCACCCCAAAAAAGGGAAATACAGATCTAATTTAGTCAGAGTTTTAGGTTTTGAAGTCTTAGAGTTTCCTTTGTGTCAAGAGAAGACTGAACATGTTTTTTAAATTAATTTTTGCCCTAATATCTTAAGTCAGTTATACAAATTCAAATGCCAACTAGAATTAGGTAAGTAAACCAAATGAGTAAATTTGGTCAGATTTAAGAAATGAATAAACAGCTTAAATAATTAACTGTAAAATATATTTGGGGGAATACTTGGAGATTTTGAATATAGCCTCAGTATTAGATGATATTAATGAATTATTGCTAAATTTTAGGTGTAATAATGAAATCATAGCTATATAGAAAAAATTCTTTTAGTTTTTTTAGAAAAGCACACTGAAGTATTTAGAGATGAATAGCATGATATCTGCATTTTACTTCAAAACATTTTGTCAACAAAGGTAACTAAGGATAAAAAAGAAAGGAATAAAGGATGTTAGGCACTGTGATTAACTGAAGAGAAGTCTATAAATTAGGAAGTCATTACTCAGCACTCTTCGTATGAAGAAATGTAGGCCCAGTGTTGGCCAGATTTTTAATTTTTCAGGAGAAGCTATAAATCCAGATTTTTATATGAAACCACCTGCATTTTAAATGTTGGCACTTAATTAATCAATCTTTAAACATTCTTTATTGCAAACAAAACAGTCTTAAGACCCTTAAGAGAGTTTGGGAGAATCTCTAGCCTCAGCTCATACACAAATGTGTGAGAAATGGTTCTGGGATTTGGAAAGTGAGGAGGTAAAAGCAACCGTCCAAGGAGAGGTGTTGAATGAATTCCTCTAAACTGGGAAGCAGACTTGAAATGTTCAAGTAGTACATGCTCAAGACATGATCCCATAGAGAGATATGTTTCACAAAGATGTTAATTTCAAGCCCTCTTTTCTCAAGAATCTTTATGGGTGGATACAGATATCAACCTATGTCTGTCCACTTTGGGATTGTATATGACCCCTAAGACCTTTGCCTGAATTTGGTAGTAGAAGTCTTTCAACAACCTCACTGAGTTTTATACTCCTCCGGTGGGATAAAATATAGAATGAATTAAATTTTATTAAGTGGCATAAAAAAATGTGGCATTTATTAAAAGCATTTTGTTGTGTGATGCTCATAACAGAAAGGCAGAAGAGAAGCAGTAAGATAGTCCTGATGGAGTTCCATATTTCAGTTCCACTTTTTCTCAAAGCCAGTTTTGAATTGTCTTGATTGGCTTAAATAAATTCTAACCCAATATTTTCATTTTTAAGAAGTTAAAATATGTAGAGGACTAAAGGCATGAGATCATAGATTCAGGGGCAGAGGGTAGGTTTGGGCTTAGAAAGAGTTTTTTTTATATGTATATTTACTTACTTCAAATGCAGAAAAAAATAAGGTATGTTTAAATGCCGATAGGAAAGATTCAATAGTAAAGAGGGAATTGTAGTGAATCAAACTAAATCTGTTAACACTCATTCTTAATTATGTAACTTACAAATAAGAAATGACTTAGACTTACAGTAATAATAGTTTATCTTTAATATATAGGGCTGTTTTATCAAAGTAATCATAAAAGAAAACATATTTTCCAAAAACAATGACTCTAAGTGTTCAAAATGAGGAATTTAAAGATTTATTAACAACAAACAACATATAATTTTAAATAGTAATCTTGGCATTCAGTGTCTTTTCCTTCGATGTTTAAATTATTTTAAGTTCTTTATGTAAGCAAAGTAATATGTTACTGAAATTACAATCTAATTTTATTGCAATTAGTAGTGTATTACATGTTAAATCTAAATTAACCAATTTCCTCAAATTCGCTTATTAAAAGTTTTGGGGGATTTATCTTTAGCTTATCTTAATCTTTAGATAAAAAACAAACACACACTAAAATTCTATTTAGCATGCTCTGCATGTGAACCTGACACCCTTAACTGATGTTAAATTCACTAGAAATTTGGACACATTAGGAACCGTGGTAATGTCACAGTATTATTCTAAGGGGGAACTGAGCCATGTAAATAGCCTGAGTTAGGTTGAGTAGTTGGCAAAATCATCAATTTTTATTCCCAGTAAAATTCTGGTAAAACCCAATAAATTTACATTCTCACAAAATGGATTTACGTTAGGAAATAAATACTACTTTGTATACTGACTACGAGGCTCAGGCTAACACTATAATAGAAAATAATCTCTATTTTGAAGATGCCTCAGATAACAGCAGATAATTACCCTCATTGGAAGTTTTTTGTGGAATTCTTGTAAAGCAGGTGACCAGCATAAATGGCTCTTTCTATTCTCTTGAAGTCATTTGGGCACTTTAATTTCCCACCTGGAAATTATGTTTTTAGAATATTACTATGTCTTATCCCTTTATTTGCTTAGTTATGTTAAGCAACTATTTTAGATTTAAAATATGTCATTACTAAAGAAAGTGATTCACATGGAATTTCATTAGCATAATAAGATCCCATTTATTTTTATTATTTTTAAAAATTTGTCTTGGCCTTTTTATTTCCTTTTGGACAAAGATAGATTTTACAGAAAGTAGATCTATTATA
Source organism: Phocoena phocoena (assembly GCF_963924675.1). Classification (NCBI taxonomy): domain Eukaryota; kingdom Metazoa; phylum Chordata; class Mammalia; order Artiodactyla; family Phocoenidae; genus Phocoena; species Phocoena phocoena. The sequence goes on from NC_089223.1 coordinate 114,317,564, forward strand.
TTTACTATATATTAGTTAAGAGTCTATGGAAAGAGAATAAAGGTGAATTGTGTTTGTTACTATACTTGTTTTCTATACACTTTCAACTGAAAGACATCCATTTATTAATTTAAATATGTACCTTATATTCTTTTAATAGTAGGTAAGTAAATGCTCAAACTTAATTTTTTAAATGTGTTATAAACAAACTTCTATTACGTTGATGGAATATACTAGATGCTACTTTTTAAATTTAAAATAAATCTAAGTACCTCTTATGCATATATTGGCCAATTTGTAATTATGATCTCCATGATGAGATTCTTCCAGGAAATGAGAGATACATTATAATTTAAACGGAGTTGTAGATCTGGTTGATTTTAATTAATGACCTAGAGGTCAATATTTACTGGGTGTAATAACCCTCCACTAATGGGGAAATTCGAGGCACATTTGTATAATGAGAAATCGTAACTAGTTATGGTTCAGGATGATGATTTTTCTCTTTGCCTTTCTGATCTGCTGTGATTCTGCCTTCATTTTATAGACTTCATACCTCTAGCATTTAAGACATATCTTACTAAGCAAAGTTATAAAGCTAGTCTTTGATTTATAATAAAGTTTATAATGCCCACTGTATTGAATGCAGGGTTACTTTTATATGCTTGCTATTTTTAAATGTATGTTTTTATTATCTTCTCGTAACTCTTCTATTAGTATTTGCCTACTACTTTTTTCCTCAGGATTGTCTTTTAGATAATCAGACTTTCCTAGTTTTACTTATTTCTTTTACTAAATTAAAATGCATATTTTCTAGATGGAAGAAAATAGGAGCAGAGCTGTCCTCATACAAAACTTTTTATTGCACATCAGGACAAAAATAAAATTTATTACAGGATTAGAAACTAGCATCTCCAAGTTAAATGAGAATTACATGTAGTGAAATGATGGAAAATCTGATCTTTATTCATCATTACCTGAATCAGTATTTAATCTTGAATTTAGAATAATGCAAATCAAAATATAGTCAAAACTAAAAAGTGAATGAAAAAGATTTTACTGTGTAGAAATGCTTTACTCATGAAAAACAACAATAATAAAGATAAGGATAATACACTTTTGAGCAATTATACTGTTACTTGGTAGATAATTACTCTTTATGCGATTATCATGCAGTCCTTTAGTTATTCTCTGTTAACTACCAGGTGAGATAGATACTGTAATTATACCCATGTAAAAATGAGAAATCTGAGATTTAAAAAGATTAATTGGGTCAAAGTCACTATTAAGTCAATTTAAGTCTTTGTGGCTTCAAATCCCATGCTCTATAAACCACTTTTTTTTGAACTGTTTTTTTTTGACCATCTGTTTCAGACCTACTGAATCAGAAAGTCTGGCTGTGGTACATAATAATCTGCATTTTAATGTCAGCACTAGAATTCACTTTTCCTACACATGGAAGCCTGCAGAAGACAAGACGTACCGGTAAATAATTAATTCTGAGTCTACTTTACTTCAAACACTGTACTAATGAACAGGATTGTAGACAGCCCAACAGTAGAGTGGAGATAAACTGCCTGTTTTGGTAGAAAACTGCCTATTTTCAATGATAAATAAAATGGTGAAGCCTTTTGACAGTACTTTTGTTGAACTTTGCCTCTTCTGATTCAGAATGAGTTCTCCATAACCTTAAAATGTGTATTTGGGCACTCTTTATTTATACCTCTGTCAACAATCTGGGTGAGGAAATGTTGGAAGGAAGAATAGCATGTGCTACAAAAATCCACTCCATTCGCAGTTACATGGAATGTTCCCTCAGTGTCCTTTAAGGAGATTTGTAGGTACCACTCTTGCTTTTAAATATATCGCAGAGAGTTTGCAGTCATAATTAGAATTTCATTAATATCATCACTGCTTTCCTGGGTTTTAAAAAGCTATAACAGGTGAAACAAGTATGTTTACTTAAGGTCTTTGATATTTACATAAAACAATTTTTGTTCACCACTTAGCATTAAAAACAAACCCAGAAAAATGATCTATTTGGGGGGGCGAATTTAAAAGAAATTAAAATCTGAGTATATCAAAGTAGGAATTTAGATGTTGAGTGTTTGAAATATGGATGAAAGAAATATTAAATCTGTGTCAAGATTTTAAATAGCTTCAGAGAAATTGCTGAATTTTGGCTATTGGAATCCTGAGAAAATATTCATATTGTAAGGTAATACTCGGTAATTTATGGTAGCTCCAATATAAGTGGCTTTTCTAAGGGTGAAAATTACACATTAAAAACACAACAAACACAAAATCAAAAAATTGAGGTTACAAAAAATAATTTCAGTCTTGTGAGTCATACTTAAAATAACAGGCTATTCCCTATCTACCTACCTATAATGGCAATTGACTACTTCCCACTGACTGAAAAGGCTTCAGCCAAAGTAAATAATCTTTCAGAAAAGACTAATTTGCTCAGCTTCTCAAGTCTTGCAGAAGAACCAGCACTAAAACAAAAACAAAATATTCTTGTATTTTGATACTACAAGAATAAAAGAGGTTCATTGTAGAATAGGTAAAGAAAATATAAGCAAAAGGAAAAAGAAATAAAAATTACCTATAGCCCACCAAATAGATGTGAACATCATTGCTTGGTGTATATTTATTCTCTCCTTTTCCCCTCTACTCTACAGGACTGAAATCATAGTGATATTTGATAAATTCTATCCACTTTACAGTCTGTCTCGTATCTTGCCATGTCATAAAATAGTCTTGTGTAACTCTATTTTTAATAGCATTATTCTACTCTCCAATGGAGATTTTTAGAAAAACAATAGTAATAAAATAGCTTATTGTTGAACATAACAACCACAGGTCATATGGAGTGAGCACTGGGTGAGTTAATAAATCTTAAGTACAGTGACAGGAACATGAAATAGCTCAATAAATATTAGGTGTTATGAAGACAATGATAATCATGTGATACCTTCCTAGAAGTAGAATTTCTGAGTCAAAGATAATGCATCATTGTTAGAACTTTTGATGCCTGTCAAGAAATTTCCCAGATTTTCCCAAAAGAGTACACAGATAGCTATCATATATCTACATATGATATCTGTGTGTGTATATGTGTATATATATGTGTGTCTGTGTGTGTGTGTGTGCATTTTTTTTCTCAGATCCAGAGTTCACAATCAAGTTTGATATGGAAATTATCAAAATTTATTTCAGAAGTTAAAAAATGAATACTCCTGGCACAGAACCTAGCTAAGTTTCTTGCTTAGTTCTTTATGTGTTATTTCAACCTGTTTATATCTTTGTGATGGTAAGCAATACAGGTAATCTTTGGATAGTTTTTTTGTCTTATCCTCTACATCCATGCTAAGTAGCACATGTTATTATAACTTTATGAGCTGTCTCAATTGAAACGTACAAATAGCATATCAGTGTTGTCTTAATATTCATATTTAGTATATTTTTGAGATAAACAGTTGCTTCTTTTTATAAGCTGCTTATCTTTAGAAATGTTTCTACTAGATGCTTGTTTCTGTTTTTTACTAATATATTAAATCTTTCTCTGCAGTATGTTTTGCACCTTTTTTCACAGTTTGTTACTTTACTTATCCTGATACTTTTCCCTTTCATTTCTTCTTCAAAGAAATTGTGTATGGTATGAATGTGTGTGTGTGTGTATGTGTTCAGTCAAATCTATAGGTCTATAAATTTATTAAATTTTTGTTTCTACAGTTGACATAAAATGAACATTTAAAATTTTTAATTAGATATGTGTAAAGCATTAAATTATTATGAATTTGAAACTCAAAAACATTATCTTCTAACAGCCTTCAAACCTGATTTGGCTTCCCTATTAAGCTCCATAATTTCTGCAGTAACTCTATAATTAATACATATCACACACATAATAAATGTCAGACATTCTGATAAATAATTTGTATGAATTCTTTACTTCATTATCATAAGGAATAAGTATTCTATTAATTGCTTGTTTTTCAAATTAGGCATATAAAGTTTAAGTAGTACCCAGTTCCACAGATCTGGAGTTGGCAAGACTAGGTCTTCTTGCCCTCCTAACTGCTCTACAAGATGACCTTTTCTACACTACAGCACCCTGACACATTGGGAAACCAACATAAAAGTAGTAAAAGGTGAAGAAAGGGTGTAAGTACCAGGACTGTGGAGTTGGAAGAAGTCTTTGAGATAGTTTGGCTCAAATGTTTCACTTTCTTCATGAGTGGACTGAGGTGAGGACCAGAGTGATTAAATATCTTGCCTGATATGCCATCTAGATAAGGATTCCAAGAATTTAAATTAGGTTTATTGCATGTAGATAGAAGATATATTGGGTTGAAGTTTTTGAATCTGGAATTAAAATATCTGGATATATTTAAAGTAATTGTATGACAATCTCTAGTTTTATTCTTTATGTTTATATACTTTTAATGTTAGAAATGTTTATATACTTTTTTATATGTTTTATGTTTTATGTTTATATATGTTTATATACTTTTAATGTTAAAAATGTTAAAAATTGGCATTTTATCAATATTTGCTCCAATCTCCTATTGGCTCCTTTAAGGAAAGATACAAATAAGCTATCTAATATCTAAGATGATTATTGCTTTATTAAACATAGGAAATGATCGAGATATTTGTTTGCTGTATCTTGTTACCTATACCTATGCTCTATGCTGTGCAATATATTTGTTCACATCTTTTCCCTCTGGCATTAGGTTTGTAAATAATATTAATACAAACATTTTCCATAGATCACTCTTACTTCCAGATAGCTTAGTGCATGCACACACAGTAGCAGGTTTATTTTTCTTCCTTCTTTTAGAATCAGTACCATGGCTGTCAGCAGAGCCTACTGGAGGCTTTAAGAGCATTCATTGCTTTTCAGAGCTGGAGGCAGAGAGAAAAAAATCAGCAAGGTCCTCAGCAGAACCGTTATTCTATATCTTTTTTATATACCTTGGTTCTCATATATATAGGTACTTGTATAATATATACAAGTACAGTAAAAGATGTACTTGTATATATTATAAGTGCCCTCACGTAAATTTTTTAAAATCACATGCATTCATTCTATAAGAAGAAGGACTCAAGTCTTCATGAAGCTAGAACATTAAAAAGGTACAACGTGCTAAATGAAAGCAAAAGAGCTATGGACATTTAAAAAATGTATACACTTAATTGTATTTTTATGGCAATTCTTCACAATGAACATTTTTACTTCAAGCCAAAAGTAGGTGTGGAAAAGTCTGCAGATATTCACAGAAGTTCCCTTTTCCTCTTCTTTGTTTTAAGTGAATGCGTCAAGAAGAATAACTAAGAGAGGGAGTTTGAGGAGTTAATATGGCAATTTGATCAATAGGCATTATGCCAAAATAGCACTTTGTGTGAACAACTGAAGAAGAACCAATAAACTCAAACAACGGGGACAGCTGAAAGCCAAGGAAGGTAGAAATTTTATTTTGGAACATATAAACATGACATTGTTACTGGAGGAGCAGCAAGCCTAGCTGATTATGCTTTTGTGCAATCAGTAGATGTGGTGGTTTAATTTGAAGTAAAAGCACAAAGTCAGCCTGAGGTTAGCAGAGTGGATTTTAGGCTCTCTCCCAAGTTCTAATACTATGAATAAATGGTGTGTGCCAAGTGGGAGAAACAGCAAGGATAATGCCTTTAATAGACAGAAAAAAATATGTTTTTGAGATCACCTTCCCATGGAGAAAACAATCATTATTGGGGAGTGTCCATCTAAAACTACGATTCAAGATTAAATTTATGTAATATCTCTGAAGAAGGGGGAATTTATTTCTAAGGTCTCCAGCCTCCTCTGTGTAATTCTAAATGCCCTGAGGTGCTATACACTTGAATAAAAAAGAACATTTTTGTCACAGACAATTTGATACAGCTAATATGAGGTACCTAAGAGATGCGAAGGACAACTCAAAATGGAAAAAAGCAAGTACAAACTCAGGAGACATCCCCAACCCTACTTCAAGCTTGTGTCTCATGCCATCTCTCAGAGCCTCCTTATTTCCTCCTGATGAGTAGAGACCATGGGAAGAGAATATTTTTTTTGCATAATTATTCAAACCCTGGAAGAATAACTGTTAACAAAATATTAAGAAATATGTGTAGCTTTTTTTACTATTTTAGTGTGAAGAATTTTGATGTTAGAAGTACTTTCACAAAAGCTAGTAACGTAAGAAGAGAAAAATGCAACATTAACTATTGTAGCCTTTTTTTAGATAAACTAGGTAAAATATTTACTGTATATGTTGGACGGCTTGTATCCTTTATATAACAAAAGTGTTTATAACTTAACATAAGCAGGAACCCAACAGCAAGTAAGAAACAAAAATGCACAGTTAATTTTTTTTTTTACCACCAAAAGAGAAAGGTAAATGAAGACTTATGGGTAATTAAAAATAAGATGTTCCAAGTTAAGCATATTTTTAAACATGAGATTTTTTTAAACATCAGATTGCCAACTCTGAAAGAACCTTTAATAACAAGACGTAGTGTTGATAAAAATATCAAGTTTATAGGACAATATTAATAGCTCTCAGTAAATATGAAAATATCTCAATTATAGAAGGTCACACAATTATAAGTATACATGTTTGAAATTCAAATTTGTAATCTATTTCTATCTATCTATCTATCTACCTATCTTCCTAATGATCAGGATGGGTAAACATCATACTCTATGTTGACAATATTTACACCAAAATAATCAGTACACACTACAAATTAGGATCTCTCCTTCATCTATAGAGATGACTGTTAAATATTTATCAGCATACCACAGGATGGAAACACTATAATTGGTTTAGACACATCAGGCTTTACCCCTGAACAGTGAGTTATATGTGAGGGATACTATTAGTAAAGTCAAGGTTCTTAGCAATTTAAAATGGTAAATGAGTGTGAAACAGTCAGGATCTGCTATTGTATTACAAAAGTCAAGAACAGTGATAATTTCAATGTAAGTTCACACATTTGAATTACCATATTCAATTCTTGAGAATCCATTTTAAATGTTATACTGATTAACTAGGGGACTCAGTTGAAGAAAAAATAAGATGCAGTGTCTGGAATCTGTGACACATAAATGATTATGCAAGGATATGTGAATGCTAAGAACGAAACAGGAAAGTATCAAAGAGTATGTTCCTCAATACTCAAGAATCCATCTTTTGGAAAAGTGCTTTGGCCTTTTCTAAAGAGCAGGGTTGGAATGTGCACATACACATTCATGGAAACCAAGCTATGTTCTTGATAACTTAGGTGTGATTAACAGAATAATTATTATGGACTTGACTACTTCTAACTCATTAGAAATGTTTGGTTTTTTTAAACATGTATAATTTAATAACCACTATCTCTTATTATATTTTTGAAGACATAATACCATCTTTAAATTAAATAAGAAAAAAGGCATAATTTAACTTCATAAATCTCTTTATAATCCTATCCTCAACTCCTGTAATTATTCACATTAATAATTCAATGCATGAGAAAATAATCTTTACACTGTTATAAAAACACATTAGTCCCCACACTTTCTGGTGTAACCCAGTTCCATGTTTCCTATGACTGAATATTTTGCATATTAACACCAAGGAACATTGCAGGTTAGAAACAAGCATATTTTTACATAGTGTTCCTGTCAGCACAGTGAGAGAAACAAAAATGCTTTAGCATAATCATTACTTCACAAAGAAACCAATGGCACATTCAGGACCAGGAAGGCAGTTCTTTACCCCAGCTTCTCATTAGCTTTTCCTTTGCATTCTCATAGCAGTAATAGCAAATGCTGATATCTGTTCTCCCTTATTTTGTTTTCAGTGTCTGTCACGCCACTTTTGTGAGAAAGTGAGGCAAATGAAAAGCACAAGCCATAAACATATAGTCTTGCTTCTTAACAAAATAACACCATAACTTCTACTTATTATTACCCACATTGTGCCATACAAATTGCTTACATTTTGACTAAGCAAAAATACATTTCCATTTATTTGTTTAAATCACAAGCAAAAGGCAAAATGTACATGATTTATAGAGGGGTAGTCAAAGCAGGCCATTTTAATTAAAAGAGTTTGGCATTTAGATAAGTTTTTACTTTGATAATATATTTCTTCTTCCGTTAATATATGCAAAATAAGAAAATATAGCTTTTTTCACCTTTTTATTTTAAACCAACTAACGGTATGAAAGTATTGATTCTAATTTGGAGCCACCTGTGGGTCAGGGACAACAGAGTAAATACACTGTAACGTGTGTTGTTTACTCATAGTGAGTGAGTGTAAACAAGTGCTCTGCATTTCATTTTATGAGAAAATGGAAATTTTTACATAAAACGTATTTATGCTTTAATTCAACATCTAAGTAAGGAAATGTTGGAGTTAAGAATCAAAAGAAAGAAAGAAAAAAAAAAAAAAGAAAAGAAAGAAAAAAAAAAAAAAGAATCAAAAGATCTAGAATCAAGTTCAGAATCTACAAAGTATGTGAGGACATCACTTCAACACACAAAATTCTCAGCTGCGCTATGCAGAATGGAAAAAATATCTGTCTCACCTTTCTTTGAAGTTTGAATATCAAATGAGATATTATATACAATTCTAGTTTTAAAATATGTGATACATAAATCAAAAGTCCTGTTATAACTCCTATATATATAAATACATATCTATATCTGTATTTTCTATACAGATATAGAATATCTACCATGTTCTATATATACTATAGGATGTGAATTTTTTTTTTTGGCCGTACGCGGGCCTCTCACTGTTGTGGTCTCTCCCATTGCGGAGCACAGGCTCCGGACACGCAGGCTCAGCGGCCATGGCTCACGGGCCCAGCCGCTCCGCGGCATGTGGGATCCTCCCGGACCGGGGCACGAACCCGCGTCCCCTGCATCGGCAGGCGGACTCTCAACCACTGCGCCACCAGGGAAGCCCCTATAGGATGTGAATTTTGACTTAAGTAATAATTATTGAAGATCAGCTTAATACTAAGGTGCTATCCTAACTCATTACCCTGCTGTTTAACCCTTTGACCAACCAGTGAGCAACATACTCTCTAAATATAGATGAAAAAACTGGAGCGCAGAGATGTGATATTATTTGTCAAAAGCTAATAAACAATAAAGCAAAATTAAAATTTAATTTAGCAAATTATAGCTCTAGTACTCTTTGGTATGTATATGAGCAAACACAAGACAGCATTTTTACCTTAAGAGAGCTTCAATTCTACTTAAAGGAAAAAATATATGAAAAAAACTAATTAAATACTTAAAACAAGAATCTAAGACGTTTTGCTGTATTTTTCTTGTATAGAAATAAAAGATATAGAAGTTTTAAGGGAGAAGAGATTACTAGGAGCTGAAGAGGTCAGGGAAGACTAGAATCTGTGATTCAAAAGTATATTAGTATTTTTAATGGCAACATGAGGGCTAAGAGAGGATAGTTCAGGCAGAAGTAATGGGGGGACCAAGAATTCAGAAGGACTGTGAGAGGAGGCAATTGTTCATAGATATGCTAGGATAAATTATAATTATTCTTCCACGTGCTTTCTCAAGTGCAACAATAGAAAGGAGATTGCAAAAGTGCACTTTAAAAATACTTCCCGGGCTTCCCTAGTGGCTCAGTGGTTGAGAGTCCGCCTGCTGATGCAGGGGGCACGGGTTCATGCCCCGGTCCGGGAAGATCCCACATGCCGCGGAGCGGCTGGACCCGTGAGCCATGGCCGCTGAGCCTGCGTGTCCGGAGCCTGTGCTCCGCAACGGGAGAGGCCACAACAGTGAGAGGCCCGCGTACCACACACAAAAAAACAAAAAACAAAAAACTTCCTGTGTAGGTAAAATTCTAGCTTATAATTAATTTCCCAAATTTACACTTTATAAAATTGGACGGAAATAAAAAGACCTAATAGTGACTTCCACTTACTTGCCTTACAGTCATTCCCCTTTTAAATTTATTTATTTTATTTATTTATTTTTGGCTGCACTGGGTCTTCATTGCTCCTCGCGGGCTTTCTCTAGTTGCGGTGAGCGGGGGCTGGACCAGGGTTCAAACCCACATACCCCGCATTGGCAGGAGGGCCTCTACCACTGCACCACCAGGGATGCCCATCATTCCCCTTTCTATTTGCTTTTACACTTGATTCATACACACACATTCTTATGTATTTCAAGAGACATTTTCTTAATAAATTCAGGATTACAATGAAAAGGCACAGTTGTTGCCACTGCATCATTTTCCCACTTTCATGCAGCCACTTTGCACAATTATTCCATTCCAAGGATCTTTCACATACTGACATTCAATACTACTATGGTCCTTGCATGCTAGTATGCTGTATGCAACAGCGAAATGCACATTTTGTATTTCATTCATTATTGTAAGGCAATAGTGGGAAACAACAGAGGACAAAGCCATTTGGGGAGAGGCTGATCAAAAAATAATTGATTTTTCATCATTATTTAAATCCTGGGCATACATTGAGAAGAGCAGTAATTGGGTCAATTTAAAAATACTTACTTGTTAATTGGCTTGGGACTCGTGATCTTAATTTGCCCCCCTTTCCCTCTAGAATTTATAAGTTTGGAAATCATTCATTTTTATGAATAAGGATTGATATTGATCATCAACAGTTACACTTAGGCCTGGCTTAGTCATCTGTACAATGTGTTGAATAATATTTGCCTCATATCTCACTTGTCCCCAGGCTCTGCTAATTAATAATTAATTATTAACACTAATAATTTTGAGTTACAGGTTAGAAATGCTATTTAGATATATTTTAAAAATTAATATGGGAAGGTTGGCATCCTATATTCTGAACTAAAAAAACCCAAAAAACAAAACAATAACAACAAAAAACACAGACACATTTACCAGGAAAGTATTGTCAATCCATATGGCCTAGAATTCTGGCCAGTAAAGTACTTTGATTGCAAAACATAACATATGTACTTAATATAACATAACACATAAATAAATAATATGCATATAATGCAAACTGCTTAAGATACATTGAGTGGATGGGGAACATACACTTGGGAATACCTTTCACTCTGCTTTTTCTTTATCTTTACACTGTATACGTTTTTTGCCCTCAGGGGAGGGAGGGTCTTTCACATCTGCCCACAGCTTCCCTCCCTCCTTCTATGGAGAGTGGCTTCTGAATTGCTTTTCAGAGGATGCATATTATTAGATTACGTTTCCTCATTCTAACTCCCTGATATAAGGAAATTCCACCTATCACTATTATAATGAATCTCTGCTTTAAAAAAGAAAAAAAAAAAGAGAGATGCCATTCACATTTAATAACTAAAAAGATATTTATCCCAAGTTTCAAAAAATGAAAAAAAATATATATAGTTCTTTGTGAATATAAAAGAATATTAAAACTGTTTCCATTATAAATGTGATTGTTAATGGATAAAGATGTGAAAAAAAGGAATCAAACTGTTAAAAAGATTTTGTGTTACATATAATTCAGTTCTGTATATCTGTTAAGAAATTAAGAACTTTGATTCTCAAAGTAAAATTGAGATCTATTTTGTTAGGCTACTCTGACCACTGATAGGATACTATTTAGAATATTACTACTAGTTCTGGGACTGAGCAACCCAAGATTTATATAGAATTGGCAGTATTTGAAGGAAAGTAATAATGATGTCTATATTTTTAAATTTAATTTCTTCATAGGATGGCATAATCAATTACAGAAAAAGAACCAAAAAAAAAAAATAGTGTGGCTTAAGTGCATTTAAGTACTTCTTTAAGTACATGAATATTCATGGCCTATTGACTCTAAAACATGTACACCCAAGAGGAGTTTCAATATTGGTGTGAGAAGAAAATACAATATTAGAACTTTTATCACATTTATTTTGTCTTATTTAGTTATTCTTTCAATTATTATCTACATGTAATATGTATATCATATGTTGATATAATAATATAGGTATATAATTTATAAATAAATAACTAAACATTTATTTAAATGCAAGTTAATATTTAACCAGTTATAAAGTTAGGAGAGATCACTGCTATAGAAAATCTCCTTTACACACTACCCAGGGCACAGAAAACTCAAGGGAACTCTAGAAAATGTAAATTGTGCAGGAATTAAGCTGAATTTAATCAATGAAAATGATGTATAAACCATTTACTTCTATGGAGAAAGAAGAGAGAGATGAACATTTCTTTAATTTTTAAATGATATCATAAATATGATTTCGTTATATATGATTTGGAAAATCACACACCATGAATATGATTTCATGATATATGATGAGATTTTTCTGGTGAATTTTCTTTCTTTTTTTTTTTTTTTTTTTTCTTCTGCGTTACGCAGGCCTCTCACTGTTGTGGCCTCTCCCGCTGCAGAGCACAGGCTCCGGACACGCAGGCTCAGTGGCCATGGCTCACGGGCCCAGCCCCTCTGCGGCATGTGGGATCTTCCCGGACCGGGGCACGAACCCGTGTCCCCTGCATCGGCAGGCGGACTCTCAACCACTGCGCCACCAGGGAAGTCCTCTTCTTTTATTTAAAGTAGGAAATTAGGCCAGTTTCATCTTTTTAAAATGACTTATTTGTGACAACGCCAGGTCCACTCATGGGAAAAAGGTAATATAATTTATGAGGTTGCTTTGCACTTTCAAAAACCTTTTTTCTATTTTAAAAATATGAATAGAATGCTGTTACTCAGTCTTAATTTGCTCTTCTTAGTTCTTTGAATGAGTCTTTTAAAAATCGATGTTTCTATGTCTATGTCTTCCTAAGTAAAGCTGAATAGTTCTTCCTATCAAGTGCTAGAATCTTGGCAGAATTAATTTACAATTATTACCTTTGAGACCTGGAAAGAGTCATGAATAGGCTTGCTAAGGTTGAATTAGATTATTCCTAACTCATCAACTGATCATATTAATTATATTTAGCTTATATTTCTTCTATGAATATTCTTATTTGCCAGTTTTTGTATATATTTTAGGAAGTTGTATTGATTATACACATTATAGATAGGTCAAAGCAAATGCATTCTACTGTACACTAGGAGTAGCTGCCCTCATTTACCACTGGGAAGTGGCTTCTGTAATCACAAAGAAACAGCTGACAGTCATAGATATGGCCTTTATTACTTTAAAATGCTTAAAGCATAGACTGTTTAAAGAAAAATATAAATTTTTGAATATATCTCATTTCAAAAATATGTTTACATTGAGGGCAAATAGAAGATTACCCAAATTAAATTTACACTCTCTAAAATAGGGAGAAAAGGTGGAAGGTATTGTAGAGATAAAGTTGTGACTTTACATTTTAGGGTATGCTTTATGTTGCAAGATGGGCATATATTCATGAGCCCAACCATGACTTCAGGGCAGGAGCCAGTCTTTCAGTGGACACTGAAAAATGAAGTCTTAGAAATGTCACTTGTATTGCATTTCCTCTTCTTTCCCTTCCTCCTTTTTCTAGAGAAAAACTGATAAAAGATATTTGTGAAACACCCTAACAAATGCCATTTATGGATGATTTATATTACAAAAAATAATAAAAATATTTCAGTATCAAACAGATTATGGTCATACTAAGTACATTTTGTGCATTATTCTATTTTTTTTCCTGAACCATAAATATCAGAATACAAATTCACTAGCTTTTTGAGAAATTATAAAACTGAATAGCATTCATTAGAGAGTTTAATGTCAGGGATTACCATTTGTGATTCACAGTTCAGACTAATTCTGCATAGATAACTAGATTGCCCTCCACACATTATTTCCAGGAGGTCACAGCAATCTCTTTACATTTCTATGATGTCCCCAAAGATACTGAATCAAAGATCATTCAGCAATGTAACATATGAAAAGTTAAATCTTGACTTCCAGAGTTAGCGTTTCTCATTATCACTATTAGTGTGAAAGAGTCAATCATTTACTGCTTAATTCAAGGCTATCAAACTTTCTCAGCCAAATTAACAATGTCACTTTGGGACAACAGCAATCTTATTCGTAGGCCTCACATTGGTTCCTTTGAAAAGCTTATTAATATGCATTCCTTCAATACATCCAAATCCTACTCTCCTTTTCTGAGTCCAGCAAAATTTCTAGGTATTTTTCTTGAGGTTATTTATTGTGTAAGTGATGTTTCATACTTAAAAGCAAGAATTAGCAATCTATTTATCTATTAATTCACTTAATTAAGAATTATTTTATTATCTACATTATATGTATTACACTGTACAAGGTAAATGGAAACATGTAAGACCCTAGTAATGACCTCACTGACAGGCAGTTTTAAAATCCAGTCACAGAGAGAAGATGTGTATTAATAAACAACTTGTATCTAACTCAATATGTCAAGTATCTGATCATAAAATAGTCAATATGTGTGAAAAAATTCAAATATTTGCATAAAGAGCTGAAGCAGCTTGAAGGACATTTTATAAAAGGATTTGACAAAATTTAGCCCATTTATTTGACAATTTTAGATATTCAATAAATGTTTATTAATTGGAATTGAATCCTCACCCCCAGTGCCTTAATTGTCCAGAGTTCATAGAATACCCTGTTTTCGCCCATTATATTTCAGGAACATAGGGCGAATTACACATGCCTGGCTGTTGAATATGCTGAAAACAGCTTTGCTAATCAGATAGGGCCACGTTCCAAACACATTCACTTGACATTTACCCTGCAGGACTATAACTTTCAGCTTTCCCAGGTGAGTGACATTCACGATGTAATTGGGCATTGAATTTTCTGAGCTCATACTATTTTTTAATGTGGCTATATGAACAGAATAACACAGAAATAAATGTATTTTTGCAAGTTCCACTTTCAGTGTTATTAGATATATCTGTAAATAAAAATGTTGTCTTTGTAGGCAAGTTAGCCTTTGCATTTCTGTACTTAAATCTGCAAATTAACACTGTTTTGAAACCCTATAGTATCCTTCTTTCCATTAGAAATATGCCTGAAGGCTGCCAAGTGATTGGAACATCCAATATGCCTAATAAATAATAGATGTGCCTATTGACTATGGTTAATGTGGACCTAGTCTTCCTTCAGGATATGGAAAAACATTCAATTATTAATTTTAAAATGACATTCGAGAAATAAACAGTCTTTTAGGTTTTATCAGAGAATCTTAGAAGATCTATTGTTAAAAGACTATATTATTTTTTTTAATTTTTTTGCGGTACGCGGGCCTCTCACTGTTGTGGCCTCTCTCGTTGCGGAGCACAGGCTCTGGACGCGCAGGCACAGCGGCCATGGCTCACGGGCCCAGCCGCTCCGCAGCATGTGGGATCTTCCTGGTCCGGGGCACGAACCCGTGTCCCCTGCATCGGCAGGTGGACTCTCAACCACTGCGCCACCAGGGAAGCCCCAACTATATTATTTTCTAATGTGTTTTTCTATATTTGTCTCAACTCCTTGTATTATCTTCTTGCCTTTAAAATTTGGGATCTCCTAAATGCTAGGTCTTTCATGCCCCTTGAAATGGTATCATCTTTTAAATATGCATTATATATATATATATATAGTAATATAAATTATATGCATTTAGGTGTTATTTATTTATATTGGACATCTTTGCATTTTGTATTGTGAGGAAGTTGAAATACTTCTTTCTCAGCTAGATATTTTAATATTAATTTTAAAAGTTTACAATTTACTTCTATTTGTGGCTCTGTCGTTAGGTTTGCAAGGTACCCTATATTTTAGATATTTTTGTGTACACAAATAATCAGTTTTTATTATGCTTAAACTTTGTGAGTGGAACACTTATTTTGTAATTACTATATATGCTTAAAATGAGGTTAAAAGCCTTAGAACAATCGCAACTAAACACTTCACAATTTGCAAGCCTAAGGACCTTTGTAGTGGCTTCCCACTGCACCTATGAAGCATTCCTCGTGATTGTTAACATACTCCCTGTATTCCCTGTATTTCATGGATCTTTTATTACTACCTTTCTGCACGTCATCACAGCAAAACAGCAATGATTCCATGATTCTTATTCGCCAAACTGGCCTGCTTTTCCCAGCCTGTAATGTGGCTCATAGCATCCCTTCTTCCATCATGCCCATGCCAGAATACAAGTTCCTCTTCTATTTCATCATAATAAATATTTTCCCCTTACTCTGTTCCAGGCACTGCTCTAAGTGCTTTATGTTTGTTAAGACATTAATCCTCAGAGAAACTGATGAAATAGTTACCGTCACCACCTTCATTTTATGGATGCGAAAACTGAGGCACAGTGAAAAATAACAGCTGGTGGTCACCCAGCTGGGCACTGGCTACCTTAGTCCATTTGCATTGCTACAAACAAACAAACAAAAAGCAAAACAAAAACACATTGTCTGACTGGCTTAAACAATTATTTCACACAGTTTTGGAGGCTGGGAAGTTCAAGATCTCACCAGAAAGATTCGGTGTCTGGCAAGACAAGTTCCTGGTTCATAAATGGCCATCTTCTCATTGTGCCCTTACATGGGAGAAAGGACATGCAAGCTCTTTGAGGTCTCTTTTAAAGGGACACTAATCACCTTCCAAAGGCCATGCCTCCTAATACTATAATACCTGGGGTGAGAATCTCAACATATAAATTTTGGAGGGACAAAAACATTCAGTTCATAACAGTGGCAGAGTTAATATCTGTGCCCAAACAATAAGCTTCCAGAATTGATACCCTTAAATACCATCTTATCTCTAACTACCAGCTCCAGCTTAAGAGTAATCTTTTTAGGAAGTATCCTAACTCCTTATGGCCAAAAATACTTTTCCTTTCACTGTAGTGTTTATACCCTTTACACTTCTACTTTTGTTCTTGTAATAATTGAGGTTTTATTGTAATAATTTGTGTATGTGAAATACACCAGTCAAGTATTATTTACTTCTTTCATAATCAAGTATCAGAAGCATTTAAAATTTGAAAGACCTTCTTGGGACCCTTCCCACCCACCTCTCGCCACAAATACTCTTTTACCTCATTAATTTTTCTAAATAATAAAAGCTTTATAAAAACTGCCTAAATAAAATGAAATATAAAGACAGATGAAACAGTGCTTAAAAAGCCTTACTAGGTAAAATGTCTCAAAACTGTATATTTTTGTCCTTTTATCATGAAATAGTCAGCAGTAGAAAAATTCCAAAATCTGGACTGAAATAATTCCTTGACTTTGATCAAAATTGCAATTTTGACCAAATTCATATATAGATATCTTTTTCATATTTGTTCATTTCTCGGGCATCTTTATCTGTATTCTGTAAATCTTAGGTATTTAGTACATATGTTCCAAAATTCTTCTCAACTCTAGAAAATAGGGCAGCCAACTTCTCCAGATTTCCCAGACACTCACTGACTTTTATTTTCTGCTTCAAATCAGATATAGCTTGCACTTCTTGACATTACCAAAACAGATATAGAGATGAAGTATGAGGAATACTTGCTGGTTGCAGACAGACATTTTTTTAAAATACGGTAATATGATACTGATTATCTGGCCCCAGTTGGAACTGAGAGCAATTAAAAATCCAGCAGGTATTGCATAATTAGAATTTGGCAGCATAGAGCATGCAGTAGTAAAACAACTAATTAAATAATAATATATGATCATCCAGAATTGACGGGTACATTAAGGAAACACTGAAAAATCAAGTAGAAATTGATAAAAACTAATAAACAATAAAACAACATAACACACCTGTTTTAGAGGAGGAGAATATAAGGATTGGGGGTAAATTTCAATATTTACAAATAACCAGAAGAAAGAGAAAGACAAGCTCAAACACCTACAATTTAATCTCAAAACAGACTGAATCCAGGGGCTTCCTAAAACTCTTTTAATTCATGCAGCCATAAGGCTAGAGCTGCCAAAATCCATATGTAAAGTCCTAATTGGTTGTTTGCCAGTTTGTAATTGTTAGTAGGATTCACTGTCTCACAAGGTTTTAGAAACAAAATTGAGGGTAAGATAGAAGGGGGTACTAAGAATTGGAAGGGAACTCTTGGTAATTCATCTCCCAAAACCCGTAGGGGATTGCCACCTGAAGGGCTGATTCCTTATTATTCAGGAATGGTTTCTTGCATTGCTTGAAGTTTGTTCAATAACTTAATGTAAGCAAATTACATGTGTGGCAAAGCCCATTTTCCTTCTTCCAAAAATCTCCCTTTCTAGCCTTCCTCTTCCAACGCTGCCCCATTACCTCTGTACACACAACTAGAGTCAGGATCTCAGCACTCTGATGGGCGAATTATAAAGTTACGAGCAAAAGTAGAAGACATGCCTCACAAAAGTATTTCAAGACTTTTTTTATATACACAAAATTGGACAAATATATGTGGGAATGGGTTTTGGAAGTATAGGCAAAGAACATAATTTTAGATAGAGGTAAATTTATAGATATGGTTGGACTTACATGTCATTCTATATTCAAATATACTAAAACACTATTACTAACATGAAATAATTATAACAGTTATAGCTAACATTTATTAATTATTTCGGTGGGGCACTTTAAAAATATTGTTTTTATTTTACATGCTGTAAAATGCACTTATTTTGGTATATGGTTCATTTGACTTTGACAAATGCAGAATCATGTAAATACCACCACACTAAAGATATAGATCAATTTTAATATCCTCCAAAAGTCCCTCGTGATTCCCCTTTGTAGTCAACCCATCCCCTCACTCCTAACCCATGGTAACTACCCAATGGTTCGGTAGTTTTGCCTTTTCCAGAATGTCAGATAAATGTAATCATACAATGTGTAGCCTTTTGAGTCTGGCTTCCTTCACTAGCATGATAAATTATATTGTTGCATCTATCAATATTGAATTACACGAATTACTAGATTTTCTTTTTTAATATCTTCACTAGTTGAAGGACATTTAAATTGTTTCCAGGTTTCGGCAATTACGAATAAAGCTACTATCAACAGTTACATGCAGGTTTTTGTAAACATAGTTTTTTCTCTTAGTTAAATACTTAGTGGGATTTCTACATCATGTTGTAAGTACGTGCTTAATAAGAAACTGTAAAACTGTTTTACATTTAATGTAATTGCTGATATGGTTGGATTTAAGTCTTTATTTGTATTAGTTATTTGTTGTTTGCCCTTCTTTTTTTCCCTCTACTCCACTTTCTTTTTGTGTTTGGATTATTTAAATTTTTTTTAATAATCCATTTTATCTCTTGGATTTCAAAGCTCTATCTCTCTGTATTTTTCTTTTTTGTGTGATTGTGTAGATTGTTGTATCTAACCCTCTACTGTCTACCTAGAGTTTATATTTGCCACTTCAAATAAAATATATGAACCTTACAACCATATAAACCCTTTCCCCTACCCACATAGTATTACAGTAGACATATGTACTACATCTACATACACTGAAAATGTCACTAGAAAAAATTATAATTTTGTTTCACCAGTAAGAGTAGAAAAATAGTATAAGTATATACCTAGATATTTGCCATTTCTTTTGCTTTTCATCCCTGAAGTTCCAACTTTCCCTCTGATAGCTTCTCTTTAGCCTAAAGAACTTAGATTAGTATTTCTTTCAGAGCAGGTCAGCTGTTGACAAATTCTCTTAGTTTTTATGCTTCTGAAAATGTCCTTTTTTACCCCTTCATGCCTGAAGGATATAGAATTTTTGGTTGCTACTTATTTTCTTTCAACTAAAGATATCCTTACACTTCAGAGTTTCCAACAGGAAACTGCAATCATTCTAACACTTGCTCCTCTATATGAACTGTATCATTTTTTTTTTCTGACTACTTTCATTTTTTTCCCCTTAGTTTTGATTTTCAGCAGTTGACTTATGATGTAACTGGATGTAGTTTTATTTGAGTTTACTGTGTTTGGACTTTTCTGTTTTTTGAATGTATAATTTTTCCCCAAAATTGGGAAGTTTTGAGTCATTTCTTCAAATATTTTTCAGCACCGTTCTTCTCTCCTGCTGGGACTGTGATCATGCAAGTGCCACTTGACTTCATTTATCTTCAAATTAACCATTGCTTTCCTCTGTCATCTCCATTCTATTAGGCTATTCAGCTTATCCCAAAATTTTATTATTTATTATTTCAGATATATTTTTCAGTTAAAAATTTCCATCATGTTCTTTTTTTATACTTTCTACTTCTCTACTGAGAACTTCTATCCTTCTATTCATTTCAAGCGTGTTTATATTTATCTCACATTAATTGATTATAACAGCTACTTTAAAGACCTTGTCATCATGGGATTTGCATTTGTTGATTGTATTTTCTCTAGAGAATTGTCAAGAACTGAACTGGAGAGTGCTGAGCTGCCAGGTATCTAGAAGTTCAATTAAAACAACAAGCAAAATGAAAGTAACAGTCAAGCCTTTAATCGCTTATTGCTATGCTGTAAACAAAGAGGCCAAACAGGAAAAAGCATTGGTTCTCCCAGGTCCCATTTTCCCACACAGAACAGCACTGGGTGAGGGGCAAGTGGACCAGCTCAGACCTGGGGATTCTTTCCCCTGCTGAGGGAGTCCCAAACAAAGGCTCATGCCCTTTTATGGACCTGAGAGAAGGGAGAGCAGAAGGGCCAGAAGTGGAAAAGCACTGAGTCAGAGATGAAAAGATATTTTCAAAGCTCTACTTCCTCCTCCAGATAAGATCTTGGCAGAGGTACTAGGGAAAGGCCTTGGCTCAGGACTCCCTTACCCCCAATACACTCATAAGGAGGCCTCAAAATGGCAGCACCTGGGTTCAGAATGCAGCTATGTGCAAGGCCATGGGCTGTTAGCTCCTGAGTCCTTGATTGCAATTCCTTTCAAAGACTTCAATGTACTCACTGTGCACAAAGTCTGGTGTAGGGAGGGTCGTTTTCTCCAGTGAGACCTGCCAGGTAAAGCCTTTGTAATTGGCTAGGGTTGGGCTTGAAAAACCATACATAGGATTTGCCCTGGACCCAGACTCTTCAATTTTCCTGTATGTTTAGCAGTTTTATTTGTCTGTTTGTTTTTTATTTTCTTTTAGTGTTTTATTTTATATTGGAGTATAGTTAACAATGTTGTAGTGTTCTATTAGTTTCAGGTGTACAGCAAAGTGATTCAGTTATACATATATATGTATCTATTCTTTTTCAAATTCTTTTCTCATTTAGGTTGTTACATAATATTGAGCAGAGTTCCCTGTTTTTTAATGTTGAGTAATTTTTATTTGTGTCTGGAACATATTGAGTATTATAACAACGTAAGTCTCTGATATTATTTGATTTTCTAGAGGCCATTGATAACTTTATTTTGCTTTTGTTTTGCAGGCTTCTCAGATATAAAACATTTCTTTCATTGCACAAAGTTTTAGTAGAAAGGGCTACTTTAGAGGCTATTTGCTTTAATGAATGACTGAAACTTTGATTCAGTAGTGACAGAATGGTGATGTACATAAAGTTCCAGATATTGCTTGATATAATATAGAGGAAAAAAATCATGAGATGTAAGGAAATATGGGTGTGGAAGTATGTTTAATATGTACAATCTTTTTTAAGCACCTTATTTTCTTGAATAGATCTACAAAATTATCTTTATCAAAGATTGAGAATGTATTTGTAAAAATGAGTTCTAGCCCAGATGGAGTCACTGGTGAATTCTACCAAACATTTAAGGAAGAAATCATACAAATGCTCTAAAATATCTTTACGAAGATAGAAGCAGAGGGAGTATTTCCTAACTCATTCTATGAGATCAGCATTACCCTAACACAAAGAAACAGACAAAAAATACTGCAAGGAAAGAAAACTACAAACCAATATCTCTCATGAATATAGATGCAAAACTTCTCAACAAAATATTTTTAAAACAAATCCATAAAACTATAAAAAATATACACCACAACCAAGAGGAATTTATCCCAGTTATGCAAGGCATACTCAACATTTGAAAACCAATTAAAGTTATTTATCACATCAACAGGCTAAAGAAGAAAATCAAATGATCATATCAATAGATGCAGAAAAATCATGTGACAAAATTCAACACCTATTCATGATTAAAAACTCTCAGTAAAACAGGAATAGAGGGGAACCTCCTCAATTTGATAAATTTTAAAATAAAACTATAGCTAATGTCTACTTAACGGGGAGAAACTAGAAGCTCTCCTGCTAAGACCAGTAACAGGGCAAGGATGTCTCTCTCCTCTCATCATTCCTTTTCAACATCATATAGGAAGTCTTAACTAATGCAATAAAACAAGAAAAGGATAAAAATAAACATACTGGGAAGGAATAAACAAACTGTTTTGTTCACAGATAATGCATACATAGAAAATCTGAAAGAATCAACAGAAAAATTCCTGGAACTAAAAAAGCAATTATAGGAATGTTGTAGGATACAAGGTCAGTATATAAAAGTCAATCACCTTCCTATATATCAGCAATGAACAAGTAGATCAGAAACTAAAAATTCAATGCCATTTATATTAAAACTCCCCAAACATAAATACTTAGATAAAACTTTAAAAAAGTATGTACAAGACCTATATGAGAAAAACAATAAAACTCTAAGCAACAAAATCAAAGAAGAACTAAATAAATAGAGAGATATTCCACATTCACAGATAGGAAGATTGTCAAGATGTAAGTTTTCCCCAATTTGATCTATATGTTCAATGAATCCCAATAAAAATCCCAGCAAGTTACTTTGATAATACTGACAATCTGATTCTAAAGTTCATATGGAGAGGCAAAAGACCCAGAATAGCCAACACAATTTTGAAGGAAAAGAACAGAAATCAAAACTCTGACACTATATGACTTCAAGGTTTACTATAAAGTTACAGTAATCAAGACAGTATAGTATTGGCAAAAAATAATTCAATGGAAAAAATAGAAAGCCCAGTAATGTACTCACATAAATATAGTCAACTGATCTTCAGCAAAGGGGGAAGTGCAGTACCATGGAACAAAGATGATCTACATGATGCTGGAACAACTGGACCACCACATGCAAAAACAGAAAAAAAGAATTTAGAAACATGCTTCAAAAAATTAGCACAAAATGGATCATAAATCTAAATGTAAGACACAAATCTATAAACCCCTAGAAGATAACAGAAAACCTAGATGACCTTGAGTATGGCATTTACGTTTTAGATACAATACCAGAGGCACTACCCATGAAAGAAAAAATTGATAATCTGTTCTTCATTAAGGTTCAAAAACTTCAGAAGACACTGTCAAGAGCATAACAAAACGAAACATGGACTTGGAGAATATTTGCGAATCACACAGCTGATAAAGGACTGTTATCCAAAGAATTATCATCCAATGAACTCTTAAAATTCAACAATAAAAAAAATAGAAATTAAGTGCATATTTCTAAGTGAAAGAAGCAAATGTGAAAAGGATACATACTGTATTACTCCAACTATATGACATTCTGGAAATGGCAAATGGTCAGTGGTTTTCAGTGGCTGGGGAGGGGCAAGATGAATAGAGCCCGGAGAATTTTTAGGACAGTGAAAATATTCTGTAAAATGCTACAGTGGTGGATACGTGTCATAACACATTCATCAAAACCCATAGAATGTACCACACCAAGAGTGAACCCTAGTATAAACAATGGACTTTAGGTGAAAATGATGTGTCAGTGTAGGTTCGTCACTTGTAACAAATGTACCATGGCGATTCTGGATGTCAGCCGTGGGGAAGGTTGTGTGTGTGTGGGAATAGAGGATATATGGGAACTCGACATACTTTCTAATCACTTTTGCTATAAACATGAAACCACTCTAAAAAATAAAGTCTATTTAAAACATTTAAACATTTTTAGAAAGGATCTCCAGATATTTAAAAAGTTTGTTAGTGGATATTCCCTATAGCCTGGAGGTATCTGTGAGGCACGTGCCACATAATATTGGCTCCCAGGATCCTAGGATGGCAGAGACCAAAATGGACACTTAAGAAGCAGGAGCAAGGTGGACATAGAGACAGCTGGTCTGACATGGTAATAGGCCATTACCAAGACCTGAGCCAGTAAAAATACCTTGGAAACATTTAATGAAGAGAAATCTTAGTACAACCAGGGAAGGATCCTGCAATAACATCATTAGAGTATGTGGTGAATGTTCTTTATAGCCTTCTCTAGGGTTCTGGGAATAATTACCAGGCTACCTTTGCACTAAGGAAACCAAAATACGTTTCCAGAATTATGGGAGACTAACATTAATTCCTGCAGATCCAGAAAGATCCTTTGCTGCTCATTGTGATGGCTTATGTAGGGCAGTTATTAAAGGGAGTTTTGATACAAGTCTAACTCCAAGTAAACCTCATTAGACCCCATAATAACCACAGGCTTATTTCCAAAGTTCCTAAGTTGGGTAGTATAGTTGGAAAAGATATTTTTAGTTAGAATTATTCCATTTATTTTCTTACTATAACTGTAAGTACCATTATTATAGAATAAGCCAAAAGCTATCACAGATTAGAAAAATACTTGTAAAATAAACTATTTAAAGAATACCAGAGTGTTGATTCCTATTGTACGCACATATGCATTTTTCCAATATGTTGAAATCTTCTGAAAAATGTCCAGAAGGATGGTTAGGATGGGAAATCTTTCTAGTAGGCAGAACTTCAAGGAGTACTTTTGTTTTTGTTTTCTCTTTGCCTAGAAGATCAGGCCTGAGAAAAGTATCTGCATTTATTTACAAGCTGTCATTTTTTTTTCTTTTTTGTTAGATGGTTATGGACTTTGAACTGGTGTCAAGAGTGTTTGCAAAAGGCATTTTAATAGTCTATAGCACAAAAATATAGGTGGCCTATGAGTTATCATTAAAGTGACTATTTGCTGAAAAGGTTTTTGGAAATCACCAGAAAAACTGACAGATGATTAATTCAACACTTTTTCCTATCTTCTTCCATGTTTGTTCAGTGGGTGTATTTACTCACTCAACCAATATTAGGATTATTGGGGAGTTCTAATGTGCCAGGAGCTATTTTAGGTGCAAGAAATATAGAAGTAAACAAACCAGGCAAAATCCTTGGCTTAAAATCTAGCAAATCAAATAGACAACATAAATATACGATATTATGTCAGAGTGCTATGTGCAGAGTAAGGGGATAGAGATCAAATGAGGACAGGTGATGTTTTAGACAGAAGAGTCAGGAAAGGACTCTAAGAAGAACTCATATATTTGTGGATTTAATGGCAGGATGGAAGTTATTAAAGGACCTCAATTAACATCTTTCTCTCCTCGTATGAAGTTTCTCTCTTCATATGAACCAATTTCCCTCCAATAGAAACCAGCCAAGCCCACTGTGGCAATATACACCATGTGACCAGCCTATTCCCTACAGCAGTTGATTACCCTGGAACCTTTTCTGTTATGAATGGGACTATAATATTTCTCAGGAAAATATATACTTATTTTGAATTTCTTTTTGCTTTCCATGCCTGCCTTTTTTTTCTGCAGAATTATTGAAGACTTTTGTGGTTATATTGAACGCCTTTGATTATATCATGGTAGCCTACCCACATTGCTTCACATTTGGGAACTTATCTGAGAGCAAATGAAAGAACTGTTCAATAGATTTGCTGGTGTTACTATATACAACCTACTACCCAGATGTAATACCTAGCCTTAAAGAATAAGGGATGCCAACACTAAGCAAGTAAGCATTCAAAATATGCTCAGGTCAATGATCCATAGATGAGATGATTTTTTCTAATGCCAAAAGGCACATATCTTGTCTCTGTGATGCCGAAGTGGGACAGATTATTTGATTATTGTAATTAATAATCTATTTTCAAAATAAACAGGAAGTTGTAGTATTTGCTGGAGGACAAGAGGGAAGAAAGGGGCAGGAATGTGAACCTAGAATGCATCCTTCATTAACAAACACACTGGCATAAAGTTAAGTAAATGTTTACTCTATATGGAGGGCCATTTGGGTACTTCCTGTTTAGTTTAAGACCACCAATATAACTTCATGTGCATGTAATTAAGAGCTTACATCCATGAGACAAAATTTTAGGTTTCTCAGGATAAAAAAATATTATTGCACTAAAGCAATAGTTGAAGATATAGAAAAAGAAAAAGGAATGAATAACGAAAGAGTGAAATCATTTGTGACAGCCATGCCCTAGTGCCAGTTAGAGAGGTGAAGTGAGAACTGAGAGCTGTGTCCTATGCCAGCATCTCTTCCTGTTGTATCACACATATATGTATATCATACATATATCATATACAACCTGTTGTAGTAATATATATCACATAGATGGAGGTACATATATTTCACAGATGTAATACATATATAGATAAGTATAATATACATACATATTATTCTGATGTATAATCTTATTATATATTATATCTATTTATGTAGTGAAATTTCTTTCTTTCTTTCTTTCTTTCTTTTTTTTCTTCCTTTCTTTCCTTTCTTTTTTTCTTTTTTTTTTTCCAGCTTCATTTCTGAGTCTAAGAAACTAAAAAAAGAATGGCCATCACCTAGATGTATTTAGCTTGGAGATAAATGTGGAATTAATGAGCCTTGAGATATAATTTGTATTGCTTGAAGATAATTGGATTATGTTAGTGGGAACGTAGTTGGGGAGAGTAAAATGATAGGGAGAAAGGTTTATAATGACATTGTGAAACTAAAGTTGGAATTACTTAGGACATTTTTTTTTTCCTTTTTCTTTTTGGCTTCCCAACACATAACCTCCTTTCTTTGGGGAACTGTCTATACATATAAGCATAGAGTTTGACTCTAATAATATGAAACCAGAAAAAACTAGATATTTACTTCCCTAGTTGTCCTTTCAACCAGAACACACAAAAATTGCTTAGCCTCAGACTCTTACCTCTGACTTGTATGCAGGATTGAATGATGCAAAGAAGCAGAACCATGAAAAATGCATTTGGAGTTTTCATGGGAGACAGCAGCATCATTGCTAATGGTAGCATCCAATATCCATTTCAAATGGTATCCATGGTTCAGGGTGTGCCATCTGGTGTTGAGGGCTGTTGGCAACTGGTGCCTTCACTAGACTGTTTGGTGAATGATAATTGACCAATAGCTCTGGCTGGCCAGTTTTGTTTTCCTCCTGCTGACTTTCTAAGCCTGTTTCTCCCTCCTTCTAGAGATTCAGTGAACTGTCAACATTAGTATCAATAAAGTATTTTCTGCTTAATTCAATCAGAGTCTGATTATATTGTTCACAAATAAGCAACAAACATGACTAGTAGGTACATGGACTTTTGCTAAAATTTTGATCATTGTATATGGTCAATTTATTTGGGTCATGAGTACATATTACCCATATCATAACACGGCATTTTTTTGCTTTTAATTTCAATCAGTATTTTTATTGGCTGTGTCTTTTGTCTATCTGTGAAATCTTCTCTGGTCTTCTGTATTACACATTCTGTTTTTCGTGGTATCATTTTTTTCTTAGTGTTGCCAAGATGATATTATAGTGGTGCTAATGAGATTTTGAATTTAAAGTAAACAGTTTATGTTATTTAATAAGGAATACTTCTGATTTTCTGTTATTACTTTTAGAAGCCAAGCAAGGTGAACTGAATTCCTCTAGAGCCATTAAACTTTTATACCTTTATACCTCTTATAATACAGTATAATATACCTTTTATAAAATAGTGTAATGTTCTTTTCTGCTGTCTCTAGTTTTGTTTTTCTGATATTCTGAATGCAATGTATGTACAAGTACAATTCTCTGAACAAAAGGTCCAGCACTCAAAGCTTATTATTGGCATGCTATCATGCTCTAAAATTTACTTTTGGAGATGATGAGTCCCAGAATTTTCTAAAAACATTCCATTGTTACTAACTCTTTTCATTTTTATTTTTTGAATTGCAAAATCACTTGTGTTACAGCAAACAATATCATATAAAAAGGTGGAGGGGTTATAAATTGGGAGGAATACTTAACCTCACAAGGTAATGTTCTTGCCAAGTCTTACATACTGAAAACATGGAAAAATTGAGGAGATTCTAGATTCCTCACCTGATTCCTGTTTCACAAAACAAATCAGTACTACGTTGGCAGTTGGTAGATTTTTCTTATCCTCGTTCTATTTGTCTTACATTTAATATCAATTGCTCTGACATTTTTAATCTGTCACTTTTAGTTTAAATGTTGTGGAGGAGAGTTTTCACCATTTTCTGTTTTTGTGAATATGTGACAAAACAGTACAACATCTAAAGAAATTCCAGCAAAATGTCCTTTTCAGTTGATAATTGTTTTTAAAAAATTATAATTGAAAGGTTAAAAATAAATAAATAGGGGATATTTAGATGAACTCAGTATCTATTTTTCCAGATTAGGAGCACCCACGCTTTAAGAGAGAAGAACATCGCCTTGTATTTAAGCAAAACTAACAGGGTCTCTTACTTCATTATTATCCAATCCTGGTGGCTAAGTTTCATTTTTCTTAGGCCTTAGATTGTCTTGAGGTCAATTTGCTAGGCTATTCCTAAAGCTTCTCAAGTAATATGAAACAATTTAGAAAGGGCTTTTAAACAAGGTACAATTATGTTTGGTTACAGCATTGTTTTTAAATTTGGAAAATGAAGAGTAGTCTTATACTGATTGCAAATTATTGACACTTCAAATGAATTACACACATTCATAAATAACTGTGTACTATTTTTAATGTAAAATGTTCACATTTAGTTTTTAGCTCAATTTCAAATGTATAACTTCTCTTTGTTTTAGGTACCTTAGAAAAAGTCCACCTTGATTGCCATGCACCATTGTGTTTCTCTTGCCGAAGTTACTAACACTATTATTCTTGTTGAAATTTTACTACAGATAGCATAATTACAAATTGATAGAAAACCTAGCAAGTACACAGATAAAATTAGAATTCATGCTTTCATTGTAGAAGATGCTATAGCTAGAAGAGATGAACAGGATATCCCAATAATCAGTATTCATGTTTTTGCATTGTTTTCAGAATACAGCACATTCTGTTGTTATATCATTCTGAAAACCTAGAAAAATATCAGTGACCTTTCTCTAGATATATGGTTCTCTAGATCGGAGAGCATTTAATGGAATAACTTTGACAATAATAACTTGGTTTATATACTAGATAAGTCATATATTTTCTCTGAACAAATGAAAAGATGTTGATTACAGAACTTAAGACCAGTTATGTTAAAATTGCACACATACATTTTTTGGATATTAAATTTAAAAGGTGTATTAATTCTCATATGGTACTGAAGACAAACATTTGTTAGCAAAATGGATATCCTCCATGAAACCTGTTAGCTATACTACCTGCATATTAATTATAGTAAAATAGTATACTTGTCTCTACGATGCTTATTATTAAAGAGAAAAAATTCCCAGAATGAATTATGTTATGTTGTAGAGTTAGGACAGTGTTGATTAGATATTTAGCTTTTATTTTGGGAACTTATATTATTTTCTTGCTGCTGTTCATTTTCATATCCTTTTCAGAGGGGCTTGATTTAGGAAAGTAGCAAGCTGCTGGTAATTAGGAGACCCAATAATACAGTGGTTTTGAAGAAAATAAATTTCTGTCTCCTATAACACTCCTGGAGTGATGAGTCCAGGGTAGCGGTACAGCCCTGCTCAATCAGTGTGCTCATCCAGGGACTCAGACTGCTTCCACCATGTTCTGCCATTCTCTAGGGCAGGGACCTGCAAACATTTTCTGTAAAGGGACAGAGTATAAATATTTTAGGCTTTCCAGGGTATAAGGTATATGGTGCAGCTACTCAACTCAGCCATTGTTGTGCGAAAGTAGCCATAGGCTCTATGTCATGAATGGACATGGCTATGTTCCAATAAAAAGTTTTTAATAACGGGCAGAAGAAGGAATTTGGCTTGTAGGCTACAGTTTGCCAACCCCTGTACTAGGGCATGTTGTTATTGCATGGTTGAAGCTGGGTCACTGCCATGTCTGAGTTTCACTCGCAAGGAGGGGAAAGGAAGTATGGAATTAGCATACTGTTTTTATAACATCCAAACATGGAAGTGACAGATATCACTTTGGTTTACATTTAATTAGCAAAAATTTCTTCACCATTTCTAACTATAAGGAAGGCTGGAAAGGATAGTTTAGCTGAGCAGTAGTATATATCCAGCTACAGTTCTTTCTTTTTTCTTTTCTTTTTTTTTTTTAATGGAAAGAGTAGAAAAAGGATTTTGGGGAAAAACAAGCAATCTCTGTCACAACCACACAGAATTTGGTGAGAAAAATACAGAAAATTGATATCATAATATTCTCCTCTCATGATTTAGCCAGACAACAAAAAGTATGGAGAATGACATGTTATCAACCTCCTAAATATATAAAATAAAAGTGTATTTATTAAGATTTTATATATTGTGAAAGCTATTCCTCATTGTTGTTATCTTTGACACACTGAATAAATTAGCTCTAAGTTGGAATGCTTAACAACTATTCTAGATACTATCAAATTAGTAGTTTTCAACTGTTGGCTCATTTTTTTCTTTGAGTTTGCATGCCTAACACAGTCTTAAACAGAATCTATAATTCACAACCTGCAGAAATTGATAAATGTATCTATGCAGTTTTGTGGAGAATTTATGCCATTTGAAACAGCTGACTGCAAACTGGGTTGATGAAGCTCTCCAGCTGTCAGTAGTTTGCTAGGGAGTGTCATGCTGCCTACAGATATGTCAGTATTTTATCATATATTTTTCCAAAATGCACATTTTAAATCTATTTTCATTTTTTATCTAAAAAAGAATTCCTCAAAGATACTAGAATATATGAAGTTAGTTGCCTATCTGCCTAATTCCATGAACAAGATTAAAATGCCAAGACTATGCAATCATGTAGTAATGAAATGTGCAATTAGCATTTTATTTTTATGCTTAAACCTAAAGTGTAAAAACCTTTGGCAATTATTTATACCAGGACTCTATTTGTTCCAATCACTTCATATTTTCATTAACATAAAATAATAATGATATTTACTCACTGCCCTCAAATGGCAACTTGTAAGGAAAGTTTTTTGGCTGTCATACTGAATATGTATTGGGATCCACCAAGATTTTCATTCTTATTTTTTGTTTCACGTCAGACTCCCTTTCTTTCAGTTATTCATGCATTCATTCACACACTGTGCATTTTCTCACATTTGAACCTTACTGTTAATAGGTAAACCTCAGTTCCCTGTTGAGATATTTTTTAAATTATTGCCAAATTTTGAGAGCATGGCAGTACAATATCCAAACTTACATTTTTCTTTGTCTCTTAAAAGTTTTCCTGTATTGATATGATTTGTCAGTATATGATAGGTTTTTTTTTTTTTTTTTTTTTTTTTGCGGTATGCGGGCCTCTCACGGTTGTGGCCTCTCCAGTTGCGGAGCACAGGCTCCGGACGTGCAGGATCAGCAGCCATGGCTCACGGGCCCAGCTGCTCCACGGCATGTGGGATCCTCCCGGACCGGGGCATGAACCTGCGTCCCCTGCATCGGCAGGCGGACTCTCAACCACTGCGCCACCAGGGAAGTCCTGTGATAGGCTTTAAATTAATTTTTGCTTTATCTGCCTGACTCCACTACCATGATGACATTTTCTAGAGCAATAAACAAATCTAACATAATGAGCTATTAAATAAAATGTATCTTTTTGGAGGGGAGTAAGATCTGGCTCCTATTTGTATTTGTAAGGAATAACTTAATCAATCATGCATCTGAATTTCTGTAATGTACTTTTATAAAAGATTCTAACTTCTAACATATATCTTACATTCCTTTTGAAATGTGCATTAAGTTCTGAATTAATATAACACCAGAATGGCAGTTCCTGATTTAATTACTCCTGTTTCCACATCACAGTGTCCTTGAGCACAGCAAAACTATAAATAATACTACCATGGAAAAAGAGTAAGATTATGCTATAAAATTTCAGCAAAGTGTTGAAGGATCTGAATGTTAACCCATTTGGATATATATACGTTTGAGATCAGCATTATTACATTGGAAGTAGAAATAATATGATTTTGGCCTTAACTACTTTTTTCTCCCCCCATTAAGGTGAAGATTTTGATGAAAAAATTAAAAACGTGACACTGTCCCTATTCTATCAGTCTTTATTGAGTAACCAAGATAGTATCGTTTCTTAAGCTTCTTTCTCACCTCTTTTCTTTGTCTTATGTGCCATCCATATTTTTATCATCCATCCAGGTACTGCAATTCTTAGGCTATCACCAGGTTATAGTTAAAGAGTGATGTTAGCACTCTGCATGTTGAAAGTTGTCATCAAAGGGCATAAGGTGTTGGTCTGGGTAGGTTGAGGCAGAGCCTGATTAAGAAAGAGTCCTTTTCATTACCTGCATGTTTGAAAAAAATTAAGATTTTTCAGATATTTTGGAAGATACATTCTTCTGTTTAAAGTTAAAGAAAAGAGCAGTAAGGGTTGGTGAAAACCTATTCCAATGAACTACATAAATGATTCTCTGCTAGAGGCAACAGAAACTAAAGAATAGACAGAAGGATTCTAAAACCAAGAAATGGATAAGACCAGGCACCATGCCTGGTGACAAACAGTAAACGTTTAGTCATTTAGAAAGATATCAAAAATTGGGCTTATAAGTAATACTGACATTTGAAAGGAAATATTATATTGAAAACTAAAAAGAACAGCACTTTAATAATGAAGAAAAAATTCTGTGTATATATATATAATCTGTTCTATGTTCCCAAGTAGGACTAAAGATATGACCTCTACTAAACAAGATAAGGAATAATGAATAAACAACATAATGTGCTGAAGCAAGAAAGGGAGAAGTAAATTAACTGATAAGAAGAGGACCCAGGAAAAAATATTGGAGGGATAAAAAAGAACACAAAATTTTCCACATAGAAGCCAGGTAAACAGAATTAACACTACAGAAAGTCCAATCAAATATATAAAGGATAAAGTTGAGACATGTTTCTAAAATACAGAATGAAAAGACAGTAACATGAATGACTAGGATGAGGATAAACAATATTGGTGATGAATTCCTTGGAATTATTTATGTATTTATTTTTTAAACATCTTTATTGAAGTATAATTGCTTTACAATGGTGTTAGTTTCTGCTTTATAACAAAATGAATCAGTTATACATATACATATGTTCCCATATCTCTTCCCTCTTGCGTCTCCCTCCCTCCCACCCTCCCTATCCCACCCCTCTAGGTGGTCACAAAGCACTGAACTGATCTCCCTGTTCTATGTGGCTGCTTCCCACTAGCTATCTATTTTACGTTTGGTAGTGTATATATATCCATGCCACTCTCTCACTTTGTCACAGCTTACCCTTCCCCCTCCCCATATTCTCAAGTCCATTCTCTAGTAAGTCTGTGTCTTTATTCCTGTCTTGCCTTAGGTTCTTCATGACCTTTTTTTTTTCTTGGATTCCAAATATATGTGTTAGCGTACGATATTTGTTTTCTTCTTTCTGACTAACGTCACTCTGTATGACAGACTCTAGGTCCATTCACCTCACTACAACGCTCCCTAACACCATACACAAAAATAAACTCAAAATGGATTAAAGACCTAAATGTAAGGCCAGACACTATCAAACTCTTAGAGGAAAACATAGGCAGAACACTCTATGACATAAATCACAGCAAGA
Organism: Phocoena phocoena; assembly: GCF_963924675.1. NCBI lineage: Eukaryota > Metazoa > Chordata > Mammalia > Artiodactyla > Phocoenidae > Phocoena > Phocoena phocoena. The sequence goes on from NC_089223.1 coordinate 114,351,208, forward strand.
TCCTTTTTGACCCACCTCCTAGAGAAATGGAAATAAAAACAAAAATAAACAAATGGGACCTAATGAAACTTCAAAGCTTTTGCACAGCAAAGGAAACCATAAAGAAGACGAAATGACGACCCTTAGAATGGGAGAAAATATTTGCAAATGAAGCAACTGACAAAGGGTTAATCTCCAAAATATACAAAAGCAGCTCATGCAGCTCAATATCAAAAAAACAAACATTGCAATCCAAAAATGGGCAGAAGACATAAATAGATATTTCTCCAAAGAAGATATACAGATTGCCAACAAACACATGAAAGAATGCTCAACATC